>NC_048299.1:115927487-116133170 GCF_013100865.1 Trachemys scripta elegans | reverse complement strand
CTTTCTAAACAAGTCTCTCCTATTTCAAACTTGTAAGTAAATAGCCAGGCAAGGCGTGTTAGTTTTCCTTTGTTTTCTCAACTTGTAAATGTACCTTTTACTAGAGTGTTTATCTTTGTTTGCTGTACTTTGAACCTGAGACTAGAGGGGATTCCTCTGAGCTCTTTAAGTTTGATTACCCTGTAAGGTTAATTTCCATACTGATTTTACAGAGATGATTTTTACCTTTTTCTTTAATTAAAAGCTTTCTTTTTAGAACCTGATTGATTTTTCCTTGTTTTAAGATCCCAGGGGTTTGGATCTTGATTCACCAGGAGTTGGTGGGAGGAAGGAGGGGGGATGGTTAATTTCTCCTTGTTTTAGATCCCAAGGGGATTAGATCTGTGTTCACCAGGAGTTGGTGGGAGGAAGGAGGGGGGATGGTTAATTTCTTCTTGTTTTAAGATCCAAGGGGTTTGGATCTGTACTCACCAGGGAGTTGGTGAAAGGTTTCTCAGGCTTCCCAGGGAGGGAAATGGTGGCAGCCGAACCAGAGCTAAGCTGGTAGTTAAGCTTAGAAGTTTTCATGCAGGCCCCTACATTTGTACCCTAAAGTTCAAAGTGGGGATCCAGCCTTGACATCATGATTCTAAGGAATGGTAGGAGGGAGAACAGCATAATAAAGACAATGGATTTCAAGAAGGCAGACTTTAGCAAACTCAGGGAGTTGGTAGGTAAAATCCCATGGGAAGCAAGTCTAAGTGAAAGGCAGCTTGGGTGCAAGTGATCATGAAATGACAAAGTTCATGGTTCTAAGGAATGGTCAGAGGGAAAGCAGCACAATAAAGATAATGGATTTCAGGAAACTCAGAGAGTTGGTAGGTAAGATCCCTTGGAAGCAAGTCTAAGGGGAAATACAGTTCAGGAGAGTTGGCAGTTTTTCAAAGATACATTATTAAGGGCACAAGAGCAAACTATCTCCCTCTATAGGAAAGATAGGAAGTATGGCAAGAGACCACTCTGACTTAACCAGGAGATCTTCAATGATCTAAAACTCAAAAAAGAGTTCTACAAAAAGTGGAAACTTGGTCAAATTACAAAGGATGAATATAAACAAATAACACAAGTATGTAGGGACAAAATTAGAAAAGCCAAGGCCCAAAATGAGATCAAACTAGCTAGCAACATAAAAGGAAACATGAAAACATTCTACAAATACATTAGAAGCAAGAAAAAAACCAAGGACAGAGTAGGCCCATTATTCAATGAGGGGGGAAAAACAAAAACAGAAAATTTGGAAATGGCAGAGGTGCTTAAGCCTTTTTTGTTTCAGTTTTCACCAAGAAAGTTGGTGGCGATTGGACGTCTAACATAGTGAATTCCAGAGAAAATGAGGTAGGGTCAGAGTCTAAAATAGGGAAAGAACAAGTTAAAAATTAGTTAGACAAGTTAGATGTTTTCAAGTCACCAGGGCCTGATGAAATGCATCTGAGAATACTCAAGGAGCTGACTGAGGAAATATCTGAGTCATTAGCAATTATCTTTGAAAAGTCATGAAAGTTGAGAGCTTCCAGAAGACTGAAAAAGGGCAAATTTAGTGCCCATCTACAAGGACAACCCAGGGAATTACAGACCAGTCAGCTTAACTTCTGTACCTGGAAAGATAATGGAGAAAATAACATTGGTCTACTATTTTTGAGAAGTTGTCTGCTTCAGAGATAAAATGTGTGATTTATTATGTATTTTGATGTGCTGAATTCAAATATGACAATTAAAACAACTGATTGGCTACTGTTTCTAAGATATTTAAATTTTTACATTTTATGTCTATGTATATTGTGTAGATAGTAAAGTTTTAATCATAAATTGTAAACCTAGGTCTTTTCATGTGTTTATGGTTGCTTTACCTGATAATATTTCACCTGTCTTGTTTATGTAACACTTTAAAAATCAGCAAAAGGGTTATATAAATCAAATTTATTATGAAACAAAAGGCAAAAAACTATTATGTACATAGTTTAGTCCTCTTCAGTGTCTACTCGGCGCTTCTTGGCTTGTCTCTTGTATTCATTAAATGGAGCATCTCTTGTCACTGTCCAGCAATAGTCTGCAAGCATTGATGGGCTCCATTTGCCCTGATAGCGTTTCTCCATTGTTGCAATGTCCTGGTGAAATCGCTCGCCGTGCTTGTCGCTCACTGCTCCACAATTCGGTGGAAAAAAATCTAGATGAGAGTGCAAAAAATGTATCTTTAGTGACATGTTGCAACCAAGGCTTTTGTATGCCTTGAGGAGGTTTTCCACCAACAACCTGTAGTTGTCAAACTTGTTGTTTCCGAGAAAATTTATTGCCGCTAATTGGAAGGCTTTCCATGCCATCTTTTCCTTGCCACGCAGTGCATGGTCAAATGCATCATCTCGAAGAAGTTCACGAATCTGAGGACCAACAA
This sequence comes from Trachemys scripta elegans, assembly GCF_013100865.1. Taxonomy (NCBI): domain Eukaryota; kingdom Metazoa; phylum Chordata; order Testudines; family Emydidae; genus Trachemys; species Trachemys scripta. The sequence goes on along the minus strand of NC_048299.1, from coordinate 116,130,742 downwards.
AGACACCTTCCTTTATCTTAGCTTCACTTACCCTTGGAAATTTTCCACGGAGGTACTTGAAAGCTGCTTGTGTTTTGTCAATGGCCTTGACAAAGTTCTTCATCAGACCCAGCTTGATGTGTAAGGGTGGTAACAAAATCTTCCTTGATTCAACAAGTGGTGGATGCTGAACACGTTTCCTCCCAGACTCCAATGACTGTCGGGGTGGCCAATCTTTCTTGATGTAGTGGGAATCTCTTGCACGACTATCCCATTCGCAGAGAAAACATCAGTACTTTGTGTATCCAGTCTGCAGACCAAGCAAGAGAGCAACAACCTTCAAATCGCCACAAAGCTGCCACTGATGTTGGTCATAGTTTATGCCCTCAAAAGTTGTTTCATTTTGTCATAGGTTTCCTTCATATGGACTGCATGACCAACTGGAATTGATGGCAAAAATTGCCATTATGCAGTAAAACAGCTTTTTTTTCGTCTTCGATGAATCAATGAACAGTCTCCACTCATCTGGATCGTGAACGATGTTGAGGGCTGCCATCACACCATCGATGTTGTTGCAGGCTACAAGATCACCTTCCATGAAGAAGAATGGGACAAGATCCTTTTGACGGTTACGGAACATGGAAACCCTAACATCACCTGCCAGGAGATTCCACTGCTGTAGTCTGGAGCCCAACAGCTCTGCCTTACTCTTGGGTAGTTCCAAATCCCTGACAAGGTCATTCAGTTCACCTTGTGTTACGAGGTGTGGTTCAGAGGAGGAGGATGGGAGAAAATGTGGGTCCTGTGACATTGATGGTTCAGGACCAGAAGTTTCATCCTCTCCTCTTCCTCGTCTGACTCAAGTGAGAATGATTCTGGTGCATCAGAAACCGACAGTTCTTCTCCGTGGGGTACTGGGCGTATAGCTGATGGAATGTTTGGATAACACACAGTCCACTTTTTCTTCTTTGACACACCTTTCCCAACTGGAGGCATCATGCAGAAGTAACAATTGCTGGTATGATCTGTTGGCTCTCTCCAAATCATTGGCACTGCAAAAGGCATAGATTTCCTTTTCCTGTTCAACCACTGGCAAAGATTTGTTGCAGCATATGTGTGGGGCCCACCTCTTGTCCTGATCTCCAATTTTGCAGCCAAAATAAAGGTGATAGGCTTTCTTAACCATAGTGGTTGTACTGCGCTTTTGTCATGCAAAAGTCACTTCACCATAAACATTGCAGAACTTATCTGCACTGTTCACACAAGTACGAGGCATCTCTGCTCACTTTGTCTAAACAGAAATGTGTCCCTTTGCAAAATCAAACACTGACAAATAAGAGAGCACAACACTGTATGATTTCTAGAGCTGATATAGGGCAATTTGTTCAGCAGAGTGATGTAAACTTTGTTATGATTGCATCATCCATGACTTCTAGGAATAAGATGATGCAATTCATATCAGGTATGACGCAATACCAGCTTCAGATTGCATCATTCATTGTTTTGCCTAAAAAGCAAGTACTATCCAAACCCAGTCATAGATTTATTCATAGATCCAGTCAAAGATGTATTTTAGTCCTTTCTGGTTTCAATTGAGATCCCTTCCCTTTATAACTCACTTATCCTCCGCCATTCCCAAGTCAAGGGTCATATATACTGACCCAAGAGCATATCTTGAAAACTAGAGCCAATCAACAATTTTAAGCATCATTTTCATTCTCAGTGACCCAGAATTAGTAAAGTTTGACTACATTTATTTCAGAAGCATTTTGGCTGTAGAGTAGTGTAATTAAGCAATCAATTTGCAAATACCTAGAAGACAATAAGGTGATAAATAACAGCATGTATCTGTCAAGAACAAATCATGTCAAACCAATTTGATAGCCCAGGAAGATTGTGGAATCTCTATCATTGGGGATTTTTAAGAGCAGGTTGGACAAACACCTGTCAGGGATGGTCTAGATAATACTTAGTCCTGCCTTGAGTGCAGGGGACTGGATTAAATGACCTCTCGAGGTTCCTAGTTCTATGATTCTATGATTCTATGAAAATGAAGTGGGCAATTAACATCTCTGCAGTCATAGGACAAAGGACAGTTAGGGGTGGTCTACTCTGAGAAGTTATATCCACATATCTAGTCTCTCAGGTATTTGAAAAATCCACACATCTGAGGGCTTGTCTTCACATACAGCATTACAGCGGGGCAGCTGCACCAGATGCTATTATGTGTATAGGAGAACTCCTGGCATCACAGTTAACCCATTTCCCCAAGATGTGGTAGGTCTACACAGGGGGTTAGATCAGTATAACTATGTCTATCAGGGGTGAGAATTTTTCACACCCCTGAGTGACATATTTATAGTGATATAGGTCGGTAGTGTAGACCTGGCCCGAAACATGTAGTTATGCCAACCTAACCCCCATTGTAGACAGTGATAGGTTGGCGGAAGGATTCTTCCATCAACCTAGTGTGACAGACCCAGACCAGTGGGGTACAGGAATCTGGTAGAGGGCAAATATACTGGTCACTGGATGAGTAGTTTTCTGTTCCCTGAGTGACCAGAGCAGGGGCTGCACTAGAGTAAGCAGGAACCTGCTAGAACCAGTTAAGGCAGGCAGGCTAATTAGGACACCTGGAGCCAATTAAGAAGAAGCTGCTAGAATCAATTAAGGCAGGCTAATCAGGGCACCTGGGTTTTAAAAAGGAACTCACTTCAGTTTGTGGTGCGAGTGTGAGAAGCTGGGAGCAAGAGGCGTAAGGAGCTGAGAGTGAGAGGGTGTGGTGCTGGAGGACTGAGGAGCACAAGTGTTATCAGACACCAGGAGGAAGGTCCTGTGGTGAGAATAAGAAATGTATTTGGAGGAGGCCATGGGGAAGTAGTCCAGGGAGTTGTAGCTGTCATGCAGCTGTTACAGGAGGCACTATAGACAGCTGCAGTCCACAGGGCCCTGGGCTGGAACCCAGAGTAGAGGGTGGGCCCGGGTTCCCCCCAAACCTCCCAATTGACCTGGACTGTGGGTTCTTCCAGAGGGGAAGATCTCTGGGCTGTTCCCCAATCCACATGGTGAATCTCTGAGGCAAGAAAATCCACCAATAAGCGCAGGACCCACCAAGATAGAGGAGGAACTTTGTCACACTAGATACTGCCTCTCAGGGAGGTGGTTTATCAACACTGATGGAAGAACAACTCCCATTGGCATTGGTAGTCTCTACACTGAACCACTACAGTAGCATAGTTACAGTGCAGCACCTACTCTGCTGTAGTGTTTCAAGTGTAGACATACTTATTGGGTTACAGATGGTTGTAATGTGACATCAAACCAATGTCTCTGATGTGTCCATAATCTTTGTTGTCTAGCAGAGATATGACTTTAAGCTCCCAAGATCGTCTTTTGAAGGTGTTGTTCAGGTTTCCTTTGAGGATGAGAACTGAGAGGTCAAGTATGGAGTGATTGTTCTGTGGAAAGTGTTCACCTGTGGGTGTTTTTGTCTTTTATCATTTTCTGGGATAATAGTAGAAAATGATATAAATGCCCAGTGTTTCAGGCTCTCTCTCTACTAGACCTTGTATTTTAGAGTTACCTCTTCAGTGAGATGAATGAGGACACTTGCTGCCTGTTATAGAGCTATTGTTTCAGATTGTCTGAAGACTCGTGAAATATTTCTTTAACAATTACACTTTTGTTTTATTCACATTTGGAAGTTATTTTCTTCAGAATGGTAGGCTAGAAATATAATTGTTTAAAAATGAAAGCTAAGATTCTGGAGCATGATTCTATGCAAAAGGTGGATTCTGCAGCAAATTTCACATGAGTTATATCGTAGAATATACAGGGCCTGAAAATATTCTTTGCCAGGTAACAGAGTGATTAAGAGGCCTTCAGGGAAATGAAAACAAATGAGATTTAAAAAAAAAATACATCAGAAATAAAATCCTCATGGGAGAGTCAGTAGGTATACCTGACCATGAGAGAGCACCGTGGGATATCAAAAAGGCTAAAGAGATTCTAGAGAAGTTAAATGATTACTTTGTACAATCTTCACCACAATGGATGATAGGAAAATATTTTATGGTTACTCTTACCAGGTAATGTGGTGAAACAACTTGAAAAATAGATTTGCAATAAATTACTAGGCCCAGAACTGTACGGTATTTATGAGAGTCCTAAATGCACTAAAGTAAAGCAGTTATGGCTGTTAACCAAATTACATAATTTATCATTAAAAGTGGCTATTACATGTAGGAAAAGCAACCTGAAATTTAGAGAAGATGGATTATTTCTTCATTTGAAAACAAGATCCCTGGTGGAGAAACACACACACACACATACACACAACTTCAGCGTTTAAGTTACTTAAATTTGTTCCTTTTTCTGCCCTTATCTCTTCTTGATGGGTTCCTGAGGCTGATCTCCTCTCTTCGCTTTCTGACACTTCATGTAATACTGATGTGGGGGGAGGCTTATTTCCAAAGCAGTGTGTTTGGAGACAGTATGGTATGGACCATTGTCTACCCAAATGTGTTCAGTGGGAGAAGGCAGCCATCCAGACATCCCTGGCTGTCCTGAAGGAAGACATAAAGGAGGGAAGTTAAAGAGGGTGGCTGGATGGGAAGCACATGTGCAAATTTGCATGAAACCTAGAGATAGAAGCATGGCTTGCAGGAGGGGATAGTTTGTAAGAAGCACCAGGAAGTCAGTCTATATTCACATGGCTAGGAACGCTAAGAAGCAGCTTTGTAAACAGTTGCTTTAATAAATAGCCCAGTTTAGATTCTTATGAATGGAGTCATCCTCCCATTTTATTACCCATCATTTAGTACACAAACAGCAGGAGAGGTAGTGGCAGTTCTTGGAGTCTGGGTTCACCCTTATTTGCATGGAGCAGCCCTAGAGAGTTTGTGCCTACCTTAGGCAACATCTCTTCATTTCTCCTAGAAAAATTAGAAATATTGCAAAGAACTCAATAAAGTCATCTCTTCATTGTCTACAATTTCAGGCTGGATTAAAAAGGAGATATGAAATAATATAAATTGTAATATGGAATGATACTGTGTACATTGATAATATAACTGTATTGAGTCTTGGTCACTATGGATGAAATCTTGGCCCCATTGATGTCAATGGAAAAATTCCCACTGACTTCAATGGGCCCAGGCTTTCACACAGGAGCACAACAGGAATAGCAAAGAAGGCCAATGAAAGTGAATAGAGCAAGGTGGTGAGAGGGCTTCAGGTTTGCCAATTCTCACAATTTTATCATGAGTCTCACAGTATTTGGTGTTTCTCTAAAAGTCCCAGCCCCTGAGGACATATTATTTCATAGAAATGTCAGCTTACATTGCTTAAACAAGTAAGTTTAGAATCCTCATGCTTGTGCAGAAAAGCTTGAAAATGTGATCCAAGTGCACCCTCTTCACTAAAAAAAAAAAATAGAACAAATAAAAATAACCCAACATTTATTTTTCCTTTTTTTAACATGGTTTTTAAGCCGTTTCATGATTTGGGGTTCTTGGTCTTGATTTTCGAAAGTTTGAGTTTGGCAATACTGAGGTTTCTATTGGAGGAAAGATTAAGATAAGTCTAGAAAAAAATAGTTTAGAAAGAATAAAGCTAAGATATATAAATGAATTAATATGAATGTATAAAATAAAGAATGATTCTAGAGAAGAGCAATCATTCCATAATAAAAGAATAAGGGGAAATTTGATGACATAAAAATACACATTTAAAACAATTTCAAGGAAATACTTTACATAATATAGCATTAACTTATGGAATTCACTGCTGTGATGTATTGTGAACATAAGTTAATGACTTATTAATATTAAAATAATTATTAACATTTATCTGATTAAAATTATATCCAGGGTTACATAAATTAGGATAAAAATTACAAGGATTATCAATACTCATGCTTTAGAATATAAAATAATCACCATCTGGGATCAGAAAGAAATATTTTAGCATGATATAGCTGGGTATAATGGGGGGGTGTTATACAGTCTTCTGATACATTGGACACTAAATACTATTGGAAGTAGGAACCATAAGCCCTTGGCAATTGCAATGGTCTCATGTACTGTTCAACGAAATTGTATAAAGACTGGGATTACACATGCAGACAGTACATTTACAACAGCAAATATGCCAACAAGCCTAGTCATATTTCATAAACACCATCACAGAACTATTAAAAAACAACTCTGCTATAAAATCTATACTTTTTAAAGCATTATACCTCCTTGTTTAATTTTTTTTCCTCTTTAAAATCTTACATAGACTATACAATATTATGATTGTGCCCCAAGTAGAAATGTGGGTAATTATTCAATATGGTCAATTTGTAATGTGAGTGCAGAGAAAGTATAATGTAAACGCACAGGTACAGTTATGATTACTGCAAATAACTAAATGCATACTGTATTTGAATAATAATAATAATAATAATACAAAGTCTTTTTTTTAAAAATTGGTCCAGCCTCTGCATAAGTGGATTATTGGAAGCCCAGCATATTGCTAGCAAATATTTGTGATCTCATGTGTTCAGGAAGTATATAAAATGTTCATTTCTTAAAAACAAACAAAATATTGAGTGTTGTTTTTGAACAGGAGCATTAGTGCTGGACATCTTACTATTTCACCTCTAAAGTTACTGGACCATGTTATAGTAAGAGCAATCAATATTGGTTAATAGGCCAGATCTGTGTTATTAGTATTCTTTACAACCTTGACATACTTCATTTTATGTACAGATTGCCTATGAAACTTGGGCTTATATCTTGTCTAGACAATGCCGTACATGGCCATTCAAATTAATAATGTGCCAGAATTATTCTATGCTTAATGCAGCTGTGCTCTGTATTGACTCTGAAAATTAAATTTACTCCACAATGCTATTGACAGCTGGGTCTCAAGCATATTTAATGGATTTGAATGGAGTTTGGGCTGTAGTTGTGACTCCAGGCAAAATGTTGATACTCTAATAATTTTCATTAAAAGTGAGAGTGCTTTATCTATATACATTTTATTTTTCAATATGTGAAATCATCCTAAAAAGAAGCTTATGGTCACCTTTCAGTTTACCCCAAATACCCAAAGTGAATAAAGAGAAAAAAAAATAACCCACTCACTAGCTTTAAAACAGCATTCTTCTGCTTATTAACAATGTATTGCAAATGTGTAGTTTGGCTATCCTGTTTTAGTTTAAAAGAACAGCTTTAGTTCCAAGAAAGCCGACAGTGTCCCTTGAATTTGATCTGTACATAATGAAAAATCTCATGCATAACATATTTATTGACAGCCCTGGAAATTGAACTCCTTTTTTTATTGATAGAATAGATACAGCACAGACAGCACAAGTTTCTTTTCATCACTGAGCCAACATTCCTCAGCCCATTCATTTTTTGGACTCTGTTAAAATTGCCAACAAAGGTGCCAGCTAATCATATTTCTGTTTCAGAACCTGTTCATGAGGAACTGGACTAAGAACCACAAATAGGAACAAATTTTGCTAACTATTGACCTGACTCAAAACGGCAGTTCAGAGGTTAAAGGCTACACATGCCATTACCAAGAATCCCCTCAACAATCGAGTCCAGCCAATTAATTGTTATTGTCATAATTTCCTCATCATAATGATTATTTTTTTAAGATTATCAGTCTCCACCATTTTGGTATTCCTGGGGCTGTAATAAATCAAGTATTTTATAGATACCCATGAGTACCAACCATTTTGGTGTCAGCCTATCAATTAAAAATGTCTTGTCATATGTCTCTGTAGCAGTATAAAAGTAGAAATGGCAACATATACTGTAATTAAGGAGTTGAGGCTGCAAAACATTTTCCATTACATGTTCTAAGTTGCTTATAACTTTCTGAAATTTTCCTTTTTGGGACTTAAAATGTTCAGGCTCAGGCTAGTGCTTAATTTTTGCCAGGGCTTGCTAGGGCTGAACCAAGGCACCTCTGGGTTTGGCAGTTCATAGCCCTGGCACTGTTGGGCTTGCCAAAATCAGTTATGCAAATTTAAAAAAAAAAAAAAAAAAAAAAAAAAGCTAGAGCCCTGGTGCCTCTTTCATGACAAATGAAGCACTGGCTCAGGCTTCCATGATTTTTTCTTTCTTTCTCTTTGACAGTTTGAATACAAAAAATGCACTCATTTTTGAGCATGAGGACATAAGAACAGTGAAAAATCTATGTTTTTCCCATTTTAAAAAATGATAATCCTTTCTGAACAGTGCTACAGTCAAAATGGCTAGGGTAGAAAACTGAAAATTGACAGCAATTTCCCTCACATTATGAACTTTTACAAATTGCATGCTGGGGATACATGGAATCTTTTGCACAGGATTTTTCACTATACTTGTAAAACACTCATCTTAAGAAAGGCTGTACTGTGCTTGGGGGTATGGTGAAAAGATTTCTGAAGATGCATATGGCAGAAGCAGAAGCCTTTGCTGCAGACATTGTTGATTTAGAAATAATTCAATTTCCATTGAAGTCAATGGGAATTGGATCAGATTAATAATAAGGCACAAAGAGAGAATAAATATTCCTGCACACCTTGTAAAGTTCACAGAAGGATACCCTCCAAATTTACTTTAGCACTTCATTCTTGTAGCAGCTGAGGGGCTTTTACCTATGGACCTTCTAAAATGTGTAGCACAGGACATTCCAATGCTGTCTGTCACCAAGCAGAGCTGCTGCTTTTCTTTTAACCATCTCTTTTCCATTAAAGAGTCTAGCAAATTTCATACAAAAAGACTTTGTCAAAAGAATGTTAAGATTCAACAAATAAGGTGTCAGAAGTTAAGAGACTGAAAAATTAAGACTGCATGTGAACTTTTCAGATAAAAGAGACATTTGATGCATCTTATAGCATTATGTACTACCTCTTTATATCAGACAAACAGTATCCATGTAAGATTTTATGTAAAAGTTCAGAGTAAAATATGTTGCGACAATACACTATGTATTTAATATACAATCTAGAGGAATAGTGAAAAAAATTCTGGTATCAATAGGGCACCTGAGTTAGCTTTCTAGTAAACTATTGTAGTCTCTAAATTACATCTCAGAAAGACTGCTTTTGATTGAAAATAAACTCTACAGTACTTAGGTGCTGACAAATTATTAAGATATATATCATAGATATAGGCAAGAACTTATAAAATGTTTAGGTTTATAAAGACATACTGGACCAATATGACAATGAAATTAGTTTCAATAAAAAAGAATGAAAAAAGTTCTAAGATAGTACACATGCATTTAAAGTTGTAGGGAAAAAATGTGTAATGTCATAGGGTAACATTTTAGAAATGGTATGTGTTAATGTAATTAAATAATGTGTCGTGGGCACACAGTGGGCACAGTTAAAAGACTGCACGGGCAACTTTAATTTTGGCATTTCCTGAGTTTGCGGGCTTACACTTCCAAATGTAATATTCTGCTGATATGGAGCCAGCTCATGTCCTTCCAAAATATATATATGCTTAAGAAGCAAGAAACTGCATAATATTCCTCTCATCTACTTTCATCTGCATTTTGCTATTGGAGGATGGACTTGGCTCCTCACAGAAGAAAATGAAGGTGTAGTCCGCAAACCCCACAGATGCCCTGAGATCCGTACAGATCTTGAGATTCCATTGGGAACATAGGGTCATTCAAGCTTGGGCCCCTGTGCATTTGCCCCCCCCACACACACATTCTGCTATGGCAAGCTGATTGGAACTTTGCTACTGAGGACTCCTCTTTGTGGCTGTCTCCTGGACCCACACTGCACCTCCGAGAAGGCTGCTGGGCTATGCCAGCTTTCTTCTCTGATCTCTGCTGAGTGTTATGGCTAGGGGGAGGGTTGATGTACATTTCTCCCTTCTTGAACTCTTATCCTGGCCCAATAGTCTACACGGATCTCTGGGCCCTCTCCAAACTCAGAACCAATGAGCATGATAAAGCTGTATTTCTTTTGTACTGAATTGTGCTATTCAGTGCCTGACATGTCTGAAATTTTTCATATTGAGTAAATCAGGAAATGCTTAGCTCAAATTAATCTCATAAATAAATAAGAAATTGTTCCATCTATGAAGACAAAAGTTACTATCTTTCAACAATCAAGATGTAATATTTGAACAATATCATCATATTTTGACAAAATGTTAATATTACAAATGGTGCCTCTTTGTGCCAAAAGTTTCTCTTCCCATGACTCCAAACAAATAAAAGAACAAAGATTGCTTCAGCAATACTGTCATAACTGTCCAAACTACTCAGCTACGGTCTCTCATTCATAAGATCCAGGAAGCTGAGCTAGTCTTCACGAGCAAGTGGTTAAAGAAAAATCACTATTTTTCCTCTTTATGCATTGTTTTTTCAGAAACACATCAAATCTCTCAAATTTCTTGAATCTTGTCCGTAATGATGGACGAGGTATACCATGAAAAGGGAAAACATGTCCCAGAGGAGTCTTTTAATGGTAGATTTCCTCAGAATGTGAGCAGTTTTCTTTCTCCTTTTCTTTCTTTTGTTGGAGATAAAAAGGGAGGGTGGGGTGAAATGCATTCTGTTCCCATGCTTGATTATTAAAGGATCCTAGGGTACAACTGTCTGATGTACTATTATCCTGGTTGTTTCAGTGTATGCAGAGTTGTGGAGCTTTTTGTCTAAAAAAAAAGGAACAAATGCAGCTATCACGTTCAACATTTACCCTTACTGAATTCATTTCTTAATTATGGAGGAATTGGTAGCACCCCATAGATAAGGTTAGGTTTTGGGGCCTCCAAGTTTTACAAACTATGTCTGCTGTGACAACTGAATTTTCTATAATATATTTATTCTCAAAGTGGAAACAGTTAAATACTCCCTTTTAATATTTGGCCCCAAGAATATCATCTTATGTTCATACTTCCCCTACATGCTTAGTTGCTCATCACCATCCCCTCCCACTATCCCACTCCTTTCTTCATTTTACTATTCTTTTCCCGAAAAGACTAGTGAGACTTTTCTCTGTGCTTTTCCCTTCTAGGATACTTGCTTTTACTGATATTGGTACTTATACAATTCATACTGTTATAGATCCACACATGCTACCACCACATGTCACGGTTCAGGCCAACTCCACCTGTATTTCCCTGCAGTGGTCCAGCCAGGGTACCCATTCTTAGGTTTCAAGCACCCTAGCCATTGCCTCTCAGGTGGAGACATGACTCTGTCCCTTCCGACCTGGGTATTTCCTAGTTGAACAGTTTCCTGCCTGCTTTGTAATATCCCCAGCAAAAGACAGGCTGACTACACAGGCTTCTTTTGCCTTCTCTTCGGAGACAGTTAACAGTGTATTTATCTACCATACAGCTTTATCTAAGCAAGTGCATTTTATTCTTAAAGTAAAAGCATTAAAGAGAAAACTTATTAAAATAATATAGGAATCTATGTGCATGCTAATAAGATTACCAGAGATCACTCCAACTCCAGCCTGGGTTCAGGCAGGTGAGCAGTCCTTCAAACTTTACCCAGGGGTTTTCCTGTGGTTTCTAAATCAACAGTGTCTGCAGCAAAGGCTTCTGCTTCTGCCATATGCATCTTCAGAGGAGGTAAACTGAGCTTCAACTCCCAATGTAGTTAAAGGGGTTACTCAGGGGTTACTGCTACAGACAGCATTAGCTACTTTTGAGGACTATATAAAATCTTGGAACCTTTCCCCTACAATACATACACGTAATGTATTTATTATTTTACATAGTTCAACAACATGTTTGTTTACTTTCCTTTCAGAATAACAAATGCAAGATGGTGAAATCTTTATTAATTTACAATTATGGTTCCATATCTGCATTCCCTATGAATACCATCACTAAAAATCTAAGAAATCACTAATAAGACACCATTCATATTTGCTCTAGCCTCAGCTCGCATGCCTCACCATCCAAGCACTATAACAACTAAACACAGTTACGGGTTCCTCGGCTCCAAAACATACTCAAAGATGGAGCCAATCACAATGCAAACATCCTGTCCCCATAACCATACACAAATGCACAACCTGAACTCTGACCTCAGGAAGATAAACTGCCAATAGACATATGAGTAGTCAGACCTCTCAAATTTCAGACCTGCAGATGTGTGACAGAAACATCAGGAATGCGTGACAAATGACAGAAATTTGGGAACGCCTGGCTTCTGTTACATGTTGCAGGTTGTAATTGTTTTAGCTGGAAACCATGTTTAAATTATGTTTTCTCATTATGTGAGAAATAAACCAATTGTTTTAAACAAAATTTGGAAAAAAAACAAAACAAATATCAAAAGCCACCAAGCAAAACCACAAGAATCCCACCGGTCCCAAGGGTCAGTAGCAAGGTTGAACCCAGGAACTTCAGATACCCAGGAAAAGCTTCTGGCACTCTAGCTAAAGCAGCGCTAAAGGAAGAATCCTTCCCTAGCCAGTTACAAAACTGTTTGCTAGACAGCAGTCAAATGTTAGGGCTCAGGTGTGTACTCTAGTGGTTAAATTAGTGGTACGGACGTACATGCACAGTACTTAGTTTTGGCACATTCATTCTGAAAGTATGTGTGGCAGTGATTTGGGTCTCTTCCATGAAACGTCTAGGTTATATTCCTAGTTCTGCCAGAAGTGGCATGTGGAACTCCTGAGTTACATTATCTGGGTATATGGGGGGAATGATGCATGCCTCTCTCTCACAGTAAGAAGAAGGAATCCATGCTCCAATAGTAAGGGTTTGATGCACTCAGAGAAGCAAAATAAGGCCAGATACATGCATGTAACTAAGTGGCAGGCCATGACTTTTATTAAACTTTAGCACAGGGATCCTACCATATAGCCAGTAACTTAGAGTAGGGTCTCCTCAGTGTACCCCCCAGGTTTCAGCTCACTCTGAGTCCTCCCCACTCTGAGAAAAACAGAGGGGCCAGAAAGGTGGGGATTTCGGGCCACAAGGTCTCACCTTGGCCCAAAAAGGCCACAAGGTCTCACCCTATCCCATGGCCCAAGGATCATCACCAAATCCCAGGTTTTTTACCTTTGTGAACTATTCATTTTATCCTTTGAACTGCACTGGAAATCAGCTGCGAGGTGTGATGAATTAGCAGCTTAGTCAAGTACCTCAGTTAGGTAACAAGCACATTCCTGCTTAACCCACTGTGTCTTGAAAGTGCTGCAGGGAAGGTGAAAAATTTCTCAGTCCTATGCCAGTTGGCCCATGGGAGAAAAATAATTCCTTCCTGACCTTCAAATGGGCAGTCAGTTAGATCCAACATTTGTTAGGCTGGGCTCCCGTTCCTAGTTTGAGGTGGGCTGCTGGAACAAAGCTAGAAAGGGCTCCACATGGCCCCCACCACAGGTAGAATCCTGGGAGCTAGGGCATGCTGCCAATCAGTACCTCCCCACACACACACTAACCAATGGGTTCCAGAGACGCCCAGAGGGAAAGAGGAACTACCACATATCCCTGAGCAATTGTCTCCCTCTCTCACTGCTGGGACTCCCCCCTTCACTTCTGGCCCTATCAAATTCCCCCTCCCATTGAGGCAGGTGGGTGCCATTTTGAAGTGCACTGAAATATTAAGAGAGGTCAGTAGAAGAGGTGAGCTTAAAACTCCTGGGTCCTAATTTAGTGGACCCCTGCATAAGCCAAAGATATTTGGAGAACATTTTTCTCCCTCTCCCCAAAACAACCCCGCTCTTGGCAGTGCTCTGAAACACTGAGGCATAAGTTGTACCTAGAAAATACCAAAAAATCCAGGACACCTGAAAAGTCTGTGTGTAGTAGTTGTGACAAATAGGGGAATATCCTGGATGAACCTTATGGAAATATGTTAAACCTTACTGAATTTAGTTTAGTATCTTTGGAGTCCATTGTATTAACAAGCAATTGTTTCTGTGTTATGTGGGACAGGGACTGTATGTATTTCCATGGGAAGGGTGAATACAACTCCTCCAGGAACTGAAAACAGGGTAAGAGGGTAGTCAGTCAAAGTCCCTCAGGTTGTAATATCTCCTGCAGAGGTTTGCATAACTAGTTCAAACTGGATTCTCCAGGGACCAACAGACAATGAAAGGATTTTTGGTTAAAGAGCCCGGTGGTAAACTGATTCATGGCCTTCTTTCTGATCCAGCAAATGGATAGGCTCTCCAGCCCATGGAGGGCCCAAATCCTTAGGGAATGGTTGCAAGGATTTTGGCCTATGGAGGGCTCCTAAGACTGGCCTTTGTTATTCTGAAAGGAAAGTAGACAAACATGTTGTTGAACTATGTAAAATAATAAATACATTATGTGTATGTATTGTAGGGGACAGGTTCCAAGATTTTATATGGTCCTCAAAAGTAGCTAATGCTGTATGTAGCAATAACCCCTGAGGAACAACAGAATTTATCCTAGAGACTAGGGCACATGTTGACAGACTTGAGTTTTTAAATGAAGTATGTGGGGGGGGAGGCAGTAGCCTTTTAAATCCTCCTGAAAAATTAAGTATCTTGTTGATAATTTCACTTACATTATTTCACAATCTCCAGATGGATTTTATTTGCATAACATTTCCCAGGAGGACTTTGCTATAAAGAGGCCTTGCTGAACAAATTTCAGAAGTAATCATTTCTTTAAAAATACATTTGTAAATAAAGTAAAATATCCACAGCACATCAAGTGTAAAAGTTCATCCCCTATGAACAATAACAAAATAATTTAATGTTAAATAAATGGCTTTGTTTTAATTAATTAGGAGGTAAACTGAGCTTCAACTCCCAATGTAGTTAAAGGTGCAAGCTTGTATTGGTGCTCTCATTGAAAGGGGAACTGGAAGAGCTGACTTCTCTAGACTGGTGACAGCTCAGAGTTCCTCTATGAAGGGTCAGTTCTTCACTTTGACACAAAATGGTCTTAGCAGACCATGTAATATAGCCCTATGTGCTTTATTTGAGCTTTAGATATATAGCCAGATATTCAAAGGTAATTATGCACCCAAAGACGCAGATAGGCACCTAGAGAGATTTTCAAAAATGCTAGGCACCTAACTTCCTATTGCCCCTAACTTGAATAATACCCAGGTAAATGTAAAAGTAGAAAACCTCATTTTAAAATACTTTGTGTTGAAGTGTATGATGAAAGCTATCTTCCAGAAACAAATTAAAATCAGTCTAATGTAATATCCAGTCAGAAAATATTGAGATTTAGGGATCTACTCCAAAACACATTGAATTTAATTGAGAGACTCCCTTTGACTTCAAGAGGCTTTTGATCAGGTCCCAGTTGAATATTTTCAAGCACAGTCAATGAATTAAAGTGGTGAATTTTCTGTAACTTTAAATCAGGATTTGAGGACTTCAGTAACTCAGACAAAGGTCATGAGCCTATTACAGGAGTGGAGGGTGAGGATGAACATGATCATCCCTTCTGGCTTTAAAGTCTATGGGATTTCGTTCTGATATTTTTCACTCCTTATCTAGTCTGATGTCACTAGCCTTTCACCTATTTGATCTGGGTCCAAGTCCTAGTTTCGATCAAAATTAAGTTCAGAATCTTATCCTACAATTTAGTGGCCAGCTAGTGATTAGATCTGATCATGATTTTACAAATGTCATTTTTTTTTATTTGATTTTTTCAAAATTTGAAAACCAATGCGGGGGTGGGAGAAGAGAGTTGGCAGGAAAAAAACTACAACATTTCTCCCCATTTTTCATCAAGTCTAATAGTAAGCTTTTATCCAAGAAGACAAATCAGTATAATTGTCTGATTTAACTAAGGAAAGGCCGAGACTGAATTAGTAGTAGTGCACTGAAATAGTGCAGCAGTCAGTAGAAGAGGTAATCTTAAAACTCAGGATTGCTGTAGAGAAGCAAGTGATATTAGTGTCTGGCTTTTGTGAGCACCAGATTTACATACACACATTTAAAGGATTGCACATAGGAACACAGGAATTGCCATACTGTGTAATGGAGTCTTCAGTGGCTCCCTCCACCACATCCAGATATCTATACTGGATGATCCCAGCAAAGGCCCCACTTCCCCACTATTTGCAAGGGGGTGCACTGCCCTTTGTGGGCCTCCTTAGGTTTCTCCAGATGGGGGATAAAATGAAAGTCACAAACCTCAACATATTCGGAGATACTCTCTCTCCATGGCCTCAGCAAGGGGGTAAAGAGGGTAGTGAGTCTACAGTGCTGCCAATGATCCAGCAGTCAAGGGGGTGGGGGGATCGCTCTGGCTGAGCCTCTGAGTCAGGCTCAGGCTGTCCATCTTACCCTGGGAGGCTGCCGTACTGTTTTCAGAGTCCTACTGAATACAGTGGGACTGCTCTGGTGGGCCAAAACACTCACCTGCATTATTTTTTGCAGGATTGAAGCTATGTTGCCAGTATTGTTGCTTTTAATCTGACATTTTTAGCATCACTAATTTTGAAGATTGCCAGCCAATTTCCTGAAGTTAGTGAAATATCTATTGCATTTTGGCCTTACATCTGCTTTTGTTTGCATCTTCTTTAGCTGGAAAGTAAAAGGCAGAAAGACAGCAAACCACTGTTTGCTGATATCTACGACATGCTGCAAATACAGAAGATATTAAACAAATACACACAAAACAATGGATAAATGATTAACTTGTCTTGGTTACTACTGCCCTATAACAGGGTCCTCTTCTTAGCCAAAGACATTAGTTTTAATTTATTTGACCCAAATGTCAAGTCTTTCTGTCAAGAGGACAGCAAATGCTGCATGAAAACATTATTTACATAAGTTAGGGACATCATGTGTAAAATGAGTCGACAAAGAGTAAGAGATCTTATTATACAATTCCAAAGATACTCCAGTTTTGATTTTTAGACTTCTTTTTCATTTATTTAAGTTAAAGACTTAACTTATTTCTGATGTGAACTTCTGAGCAAATGCAGAGGCTTACAGACTGACAGCATTGTAAGTGCTTAATCATAAATTACAGACAAGCCTACCTCATTCCTCCACATGATTTATTTCCATATAGAATAACCTTTAGGAACTAGAAGTGTTTCATTTTTCTGCTGTGTTTCTCTGTTAATTAATTTTAGAGATGAGTCAACATTTTATTTCAGCTGCCAGGTATATTATTTGCCCATCTGTAGGAAAATGTATCACTGTATCATGAACTACTCCAGCTTTTGGCTATGTTCCTAACAACATGTTGGTAAATAATAGTGTTACTTAGCTGTATGTATTTTAAGGTATTTTTAAACTTTACAGCTCCAATTGTGCTTAGTTACACCTGTGCTTCCCCATTAGCTTCAATGGGATTGCACAAATATAATTGAGA
Source organism: Trachemys scripta elegans (assembly GCF_013100865.1). Lineage (NCBI taxonomy): Eukaryota > Metazoa > Chordata > Testudines > Emydidae > Trachemys > Trachemys scripta. The sequence continues at coordinate 116,113,472 of NC_048299.1, read as the reverse complement.
ACTGAATTTGGCCTTTGGTATTTCTCTCACTTCTGTCTCATTCATTTCAAAATGGGCTCCCCCAAGGAAGTGGTGGGGGGACAAGAAAAACTTTACTGTTCTGGTTTACAATCTCATGACATTTTTCTTTAGCAAGGTAGAAGTGTGTGCAGTTAAGTTGTGTGGGACTCTCCTGGAGTCTCATTTTCAGTGGGTAATGGTGGATCCAGTAAAAGCCTTGGAGCCCACATTCTAACTCTAATCTATGTTTTCTCCTTGTGGTTTTTCAGTGATTGCTGAGCCAGTAAGTGTGTAATATAAGTTTATCGGTTATTCCTGAAAGGAAGCCTCCCTTTTTCATCCCTTGATCTGGCTTCTTTGACCTATTTCTCCTGACATAATCCATGCAAACCTCTAATATCTTGCATTACAGTTGGTAATCCTTTCAGGGCCAGAACCACACTTTGATCAACCATACTGGTCATATTGAGTGATTTGTTCACATAAACCATCCCCAAACAGGACAAACAGTGGCAATGTCAAGCAGCCCAAACAACATTATCTGAGTATCCCACAAAGGAGTGGGTGGCCAGGAAAGAAGGCCCTGTAGCCAGGCAAGGAGTTTGAGGTGGAGGTTCTGGTAAATTCTTATTATATCAAAATCAGTACACTCATTCATAGACCCTGATCTAGAAAAACACTTAAGCATGTGAGTAATCCCACTAAAGTCAATGAAAATTTAGTGCTTTTACTCCGGGAGAAAAAAATAATATATTCCAACTTTTGGGCCCCAATTTTTCAAAGACTTAAGTGTATGCTTAACTTTAGGCACCATGACTAGTCCCATTGAAGTCAATTCAACTACCCCTGTGCATAAAGGTAGTCTTCAAATAGCAAGTATAAGTTCGGTCAGACTTGGCATCAACTCACAAAGGGCTAAACCATCAATTTCCCATTAACTGGGAGTTTTGGATTGGCAAAGAATGAAAAATAACTGAAAAATAATATGCATTTTTCTGTTTAGTCAATTTCTTGTGACTCAAAAGGCAATTTACTGTGTATGCTAACAATATGTGTTAACATTGAGACTTTCCAGAGTTAATGACTGGAATTATAATGAAACAATTGTTTAACAACCTTGTGCAATAGGAAGTGAGTGGGCTTGAAATAATATTATTTGGATTAAATACTACATCATTTAAATTTGCCTGAAGTGAAAATACACTGAATAGAAAAGAAGAGCTGAATAGATTGACTTTAGTAAACATAAAGGTTGAACACTCCAGCCTACACTGAAGAATATAAAGAAACATTCATCCTGTTCTTTGTTGGAGATTGTTTTCAGAAATATGCCAAAAGACTCATAATAAAAGGTATAATTAAGCAATCAGACATTGCAGAGATATGTCTGAAATAACCACCAACAATGAATTGCCTTATCATAGATTATACCACATGTAATTTAAAGAAAAACAACTGTAATTGTAAATGAAGCTTATGGCATCATACTTCATATTTACACAGGTGTGATATTATCAGTCTGAAAGCTTTCTTTAATATAGGAACAGTATTAAAAGTGTCTTACAACATTGCCAGAAATAATTGGATAGTTAACAACAAGTGTATTCACTTTTTCATAGGTATTTCAGTATCCTCTGCATATATCTTCTATACTACATTCAAATCAGATTGCTTTTACCATACCACCAAATGTCACCAAAATAGATGGTAAAGTGAAGAATCTTCAAACTTCTTTCGCTGTTAACTTTCATATTCTAATGTCAAACCAATCTTTGTTTTGCTCCAAGCTTATGCATGGGCAACATTACATAAGAACATAAGAATGGCCATACTGGGTCAGACCAAAGGTCCATTCAGCCCAGTATCCTGTCTACTGACAGTGGCCAATGCCAGGTTCCCCAGAAGTAGTGAACCTAACAAGTAATGATCAAGTGATCTCTCTCCTGCCATCCATCTCCACCCTCTGACAAACCATGGCTAGGGACACCATTCCTTACCCATCCTGACTAATATCTGTTAATGAACTTAACTGCCATGAATGTATCTAGTTATTCTATGGTATTAAGTACCAATATTATGACAAACGTTTAAAGAATATTTTTTTAAATGTTGTGTTCAGAATTTAGACCAGATCCTCCTCTGATGTAAATCAGAATAGCTCCATTTATTTCAGTGAAACCATGCCAACTTATGCCCACTATGGATCTTGCCCTTATTTTTAGAATATTTATTTTCAAATTTAAATCTTTTTGAGATTTGGCTTTCTTCAGCTCGAGGAAGGGATAGCACAGGGTTGCAGAGAGGCAGGATTATATTTTAGATGAGAAACCCACAGAAATACTGAAGGATGGCCTTGTCATAAGCTATTGTGTTGGGTGCTTTCTCCATTACATCTATTGTTTCCCCCCGCCCCCCAATATTTAGTCTTTATTTTCTCTTCCTGAATTTAATTCCATTAGTTCTAGATAAATCACCATTTATCACTGTAAATAATTCTCTCTGTTTATATTAGCATCCTTCCAATATTTGTATTTAGTTCCCCACTTCATCACTTAACCACCTATACAAATTTAGCAAACATAGGGCAAGATTGTGTCTAAAGGTACAGCCTGTGTTTGTGGTGGTATAGAGTTGAACTACCCGGGGCGGTAATTCAGGAGGCACTGTACACAAGAAGGCATGACCCATTCCTAAGCATCTCAGTGCATAGAGATGGGTGTGCTATGTGTTTTTTGGAGAAAGCAGTCTCACTTCTCCTTGGGGCACAGAAATTGCAATATTCCATGACTTTCTTGTGAGAAATGGCTTATGCACCTAACTCCAGGAGAGGATTCATGGCTGTGACTCCCAAGCGGAGTTAAAGCACCTAAGGCTATGTCTACACTACCACCTATGTCGCCAAAATTTATGTCCCTCAGGGGTGTGAATATTCCACCCCATGAGCAACATAAGTTACACTAACATAAATGTTCATGTGGACAACACTATGTCAGTGGGAAAGCTTCTCCCACCAACATAGCTTATGCCACTTGTGGAAGTGTTTTTTTAATGCTGATGGGAGAGCTCTCTCCTGTCAGCACAAAGAGTCTTTACTAGACACGCTGCAGCACTGTACATATAGATATGGCCTAAGTCTCCTTGAAGGTGGGGCTTAGGATCCATTCCACTCCTTTGCATTTCTTAATGTATAGTTTAGACAGCTCCCCACTCAGTGTGCTGGGTTTAATAAATCCTAATTATCTCCATGCATTGTGTAGTGAAAGTTAGGCACTGCCACGCTTAGTGTCACAATGCCTAAGTCCCCTTGTGAATCTAGTCCTAAATCCCTAGTCTTCCAATCAGATCCCCTAGCAAACTCCAATCCTGACATTGGGTCTATTAAAATTCTATATCAGTGTATAATTCCACTCCAGTGAATGTAACTGTAGGATTAGTTTGTAATATTGGAACGCGACAGTAATGGGATTTACGTCTCCATAAGGTCAGCCCATTTTTTTCATTCTCTCAACATGGGTTAAAGAAAGGCAAAGAAATTCAGTGAGGCCCCAAATCTAATATATAGTCAGTATTCCTATACCTGGAGAGTGTCTCTTGGTAGGAAAAAGAAGTGAGAAACTGGAAACTACCTACAAAAATGTTAATAAAAATGTGGAAAGAAATAATTTGTTGTGTATATGTTTCTGTATGTTCTTTTAAAATATTTTAATAACAACTAATTGGCCAGTTAAAATAATATGAGTACACTGAACCAAAGAATACTCAACATCTGAAAATAAGTGGTTTAACTATGTCATGCTGAAGTGAAGAAAGAACAACTGACTGTACATTGTGTATTATGCAAAGTTTAATAATAAAAGAGAGTATGCATGAATGAAACATAAATAAAGAATCATAAATAGTAATTACTAAAAATATATATAGTTAATGGCGTTCCGTTTCAGATTAGGTTAATTGAATGTGAAATGTTAGATTAATGGGGGGGAAAAACTATGTTTGATTAAGATTGTGACACTGCACCCCATATTCTTCATAGTGATATTATTATATGAGTGTGACCTAATTATGATGTATTTTATGCAAGATAAGTCATATGAGGTGTTATTGGACAAGTTATGATTTGCTGAATATGATTATCCTATATGTATACATGTATAATGTTTGTATCTGAAGTTATGAATATTGACTATGTATCTGCATTTCAAATGTAATTACACCTGGGTAACACCCACTATACAAGACACTTTGAGTCTGGATAGTGGATGGAGAAGGGTCTATTCAGGGCAATGGGCCATTAGGAAAAAACAATAGGCCTTAGGAGAAGCTTATCTCCCACCTGGTGAGCCATCTTGTGAACGCTACAGACAGCCTCAAAGTAATGGCTACTATGACTCTACAAGGACATGTGATGAGATCACATATCTCTGGATTCCATCTTGGGATGTCAGTATTTTTCCACAGAAGGTTCTGGGAACCAAGCTTTGAAACGAAGGGTTCCTGCCATATGCAAAAGCTATATAAGGCAGGGACTGACATCATCAGCTGTTCTTCACTCCCCACCAAAGAAGACTCCTGGTACCTGAAGAACAGAGACTGAACTGAGGGAAGTGCTGGACCCAGGCTTCCAAGGGGATTCCAAGCTGTAAAGCAAGTGCAGCTTGCCCCTTATGAATCTGCAGCCTGCTTGTATCATCTCTTAGGATAAGAATCTGCTATTCATAGCTAATCTATTGCATATATTAAGCTTAGTTTGCCTTTTTTTGTTTATTTGCTAGGTAATCTGCTTTGATCTGTTTGCTACCCCTTATAATTACTTAAACCTATTTTTTGTCATTAATACACTTGTTTTTGCTCTATAAACCAATGAGTTGTAGTGAAGTGTATGGGAATCTTGGCTCAGGGGCTAAAGGCTGTTGCATATTCCTCTCCAGATTATGAGCTTACGCTGTTCAGTTCCCTGTGCAGCACAAGACGGCATAATTTTAGTCTTATACTCAAGAGGTGGTGCATGCCTGGGGAGCTGGGAATCACCTTAGCTGTAGCCTTCCTATGCTGGAGCTGGTCAGAGAACTTGAATGTAACTGTAGCTGGGTGTGTCCCTACCTGTGTGTATGTTGATGAAAGTGCAGGCTGGAGGGCTTTGCAGCTTGTCATAGCAGTACAGTGTGAAAGGGAGCCCAGGCTATTGGGCTAGGGGGCTCAGTGGTATCCCAGTTCCAGGCGGCACCCGGGGGGAACCTGTCACAAAAATATATAAGTCCCAAAGATAAGCAAGTTAAAGAATGTTGTCACAGGTTGTAGAATGGGAATAAATTTGACCCAAGAGCATACAGATAATCATAAACTCCTTTTTATCTTCTGGACCTTTTGTTTCTTCTGTGTTATTTTTTTTATTATTATTTTAATGCTTGAAATAGATTTTAAAAATTTATGTACTTGCTACAAAATAATATCTTAAACATGTCTTGATAAAATTATGACTTAGGGGAATTCAACTATGATAGACTTTGTATTGAAAAATCTGCCATAACAAATTTTTATTCATAATTGTTATTGAATAGCAAAGACAGATTTAATTATCTCCATTATTGACCTGTACTAAGCAAAGAGTTTATGTAATAAATCTTGACATTATTGCCAAAGAGAAGGCTGAATGTATAAATTCAGTGCCACTTCTATCAAGAGGTTCTTTTCATTTATGCTGCTGGAGAACTTTTAAAGGAATAAAATATGACCAGCTTTCTCCAACTCACCCAGCTGTAATGAAGGCCCTAGTTTGCCAGACTCATGAGCCCTGGACAAAATAAAATTATTATTTGGAGAGAGGGTGTTAACTAAACTTGAATAAGTCAAAAAATGAAATATTGTATAACCCTGATAGAACATTCAACAGTGAAAGGAAGGTTTTGATTGGTTGCTGCACTGGAAATCAATTGCCCAGAAATACTTACTTCAGTCCTACCATTCAAACTCATCCATTCCACAGTCATCTGAAGGAATGATAACACTGTGAGAAAACTGGTAAAATGTGGGATTCTTCTTTTCTTTATTGAAAAAAAGATGGGTTTTAATAGCAACAATGACCTTGGCACAGGACATTTCCTAGGGAATTGATGACCACCTTGGACCATCAACTCTTCCAGCTAGTCATTAATCACCTGGAAATGCCCCATTTCTGCATGTTATTGCTTAATTCAATTATTTGTGGTTGTGGGATTTATTTTGTGAATATTTTATTGCTCAATCTGCTTTCTGTCTTACCTCTGCTCCTCTGAAATTCCATCTCACTCATAAAGACTGGCTCAGCCTCAATATCACCTCAAATACACAAAAATTGCCTCTACTTTATGTACTTATGTGTGTGTACTATTTCATTAAGATATGATGCCTACAATGGAGCAGTAAAATGTGAGCTTTTCTATCTGTAATGCCATAAATTTTAATCACCAAACAATATAGATGGAATGTGGTTTCACTGAGTAGATATGTTGTTATGTTCAGGAATTGTAATAAAAATAGTGATCCTGCCATTTAAAATTACATCAATGTATTGAGATTCTTTTGTATTCAAAGTGATATGACATTGGTGTAAAGGTAGGAAAGAGTATAATACAATTGCATCTTCTGCCTTTAAACACTGTCAAGGATATTCACATGTCCTACTCTGAGAGACTGATTCTCATTTACACTGACTCCTTTGCAATTTTCTGACTGTATCAAACACCTTTAATGGAATGTAAATATAAATTATGCTTAATTTACTGCAAGTTTGGTGTAAAAGGGTCTTAGTGTAAATAAGAATCCAGTCAAAATCTTTGTAGCAATTAAAATATACAGAAACACACAGAGAAATTACCAGGAGCAATCTTTACTTGACCTCTCAGCATAGGCATACCTGAAATAGCTCAGGGCCCATATTTTCCAACATGGGTGCCTAAAGTTACTGTAAGCACCTAAATCCATATGTTGGCGCACACACACACACACACACACACACACACACACACACACACAAAGCCAGACTTTTAAAGAAAAGAGCTGCAGCTGCTCAGAAACTTTGAATATTAGGTTAGTTTGGTGACAAATATGGTTGTACATACCTACCTTTAGACATGCAGAGGAAGATTTTCAGTGAGATTTGTATTTCTAGCTCCCTTCATTATTATGAAAAGCCCATTCACGGTTGAAAATTTTGATCTAAAATATTTGGGCTCCCACTTTGGTGTTTCCCTATCAGGAGATGGAGACATGTTGGTACAGTATAATATTTTAAGCTCAGTCACACTGATACAATATAAGTTGGTGTGTTCTGCGACCAACTAAATTATAGTGGTGTCATGTCATGATGTGTATATGACACCCATTTTTCTCCAAGTTGTGCCCATCTCCCCTCTAGGATCCCTGTGAGGCAGGGAGGCATTATAATCCTCATTTTACAAATTGGGAACTGAGGCACAGAGAGGCTAGATGACTTGTCCAAGCTCACACAGGAAGTCTGAGAAGGAGCAGGGAGGTGAATATGCGTCTTCCACATCCCATGCCAGTGCTCCAACCACTTGGCCATCTGTCCAGATACAACACATTACGCATTGCAATAAAATATGCTACCCAGTGGAGGAGCCAGATTTTGCAAATAGATGCATCATTGGTGGTGTGCTGGAGAACAAGCTTGCGCCACACTCACACGGCAGCGATGGCTCCTGTCCCACAAGGCTGGGCCCAGCTCCCTTCACTGGGCATTGCATCCTGGCACATGGGGTTGCAAATCCAGTCTGGTTTGGCTGTCCACCAGGCCACATTTCAGTGTATGGTGCTGCAACCCTGAAGGCCGGGTCCCAACACCATCTGGCATGGAGGCTGTCAAGGCTGCTTCCCCACTCTGAACTTTAGGGTACAAATGTGGGGGCCTGCATGAAAACTTCTAAGCTTAACTACCAGCTTAGATCTGGTCCACTGCCACCATTCCCAAGTGGATTCCCTTCCCTGGGAAGCCTTGAGAAACTCTTCACCAATTCCCTGGTGAATACAGATCCAAACCCCTTGGATCTTAAAACAAGGAGAAATTAACCATTCCCCCTCCTTCCTCCCACCAACTCCTGGTGGATCAAGATCCAAACCGCTTGGATCTTAAAACAAGGAGAAATCAATCAGGTTCTTAAAAAGAAGGCTTTTAATTAAAGAAGAAGGTAAAAATCATCTCTGTAAAATCAGTATGGAAAATAACTTTACAAGGTAATCAAACTTAAAGAGCTCAGAGGACCCCCCTCTAGCCTCAGGTTCAAAGTACAGCAAACAGAGATAAACACTCTAGTAAAAGGTACATTTACAAGTTGAGAAAACAAAGTGAAACTAACACGCCTTGCTGTTTACTTACAAGTTTGAAATATGAGAGACTTGTTTAGAAAGATGTGGAGAACCTGGATTGATGTCTGGTCCCTCTCAGTCCCAAGAGCGAACGAACTCCCAAACAAAGAGCACAAACAAAAGCCTTCCCCCCACCCAGATTTGAAAGTATCTTGTCCCCTTATTGGTCCTTTGGGTCAGATGCCAGCCAGGTTACCTGAGCTTCTTAACCCTTTACAGGGAAAAGGATTTTGGAGTCTCTGGCCAGGAGGGATTTTATAGTACTGTACACAGGACAGCTGTTACCCTTCCCTTTATAGTTATGACACAGGCATTCTCAAAAGGGGGGCTCAGATCAAAGTGGCCCCTTGGCTCACCTGTCCCATGTCTGGTCAACTCTGAATGTGGGGTCACAGAGCCACGTGACCCCAGCCCTATGAGACAGGAGCCACTAGTTATTGCATACTAATTCCAGAAAAGGGTATTTTTCTAATACTTTACACATACATTAAATAAAAAAGATAGAAAGGCAAAAATGCACCAGTTCTTGCTAGGAACTAAGGATTTTCAAAATATTCCTAGGGAGGTAAGTGCACAAATCTCATTGAAATTCAATGGCTTTTGGGTGCCTAACTTCCATAGCATCCTTTAAAAATCTGAACCTAAAGCTCTTCCATATTTTGTAGGTTTATTACTGTAGCCAGCCCACACAATCTTCCCTCCCACTCATCCAAACCTATTTTCCCTAAAGCCTTCCTGCACCGGTAATAGGTCCAGAGTTCCCTTCCAAAACCCTGTCATTCCTTCAGATATATCTCATTTGTACCTTTATCTTTCTGATCCTTTTTAAAATGCTGAAAGCTAGGGTCTGATGGGACTATTCATCTGGTTACTTCCAAATTTGGGGTCCCTTTGGAGTGGGCTGTCTCTTCTCTTCTGCTTGTTCTAAAGGTGACATCTGGCCATCTCATGACTCCTGTTTGTATGGAGCCACCTTGTAGGCCTTCTCACAAAGAAAACCCCTGTGCTGCATAGGGGCTGGCCCATTCTCCAGTTCAACATCACCAGTACCCTGAAACTCACTGCTGCTGAGTGTGACTGCATCGGATCCATTAAACATTTAGAAACCCTCTGGAAAGTGTATGCCCAGTAATGCATTATGGGTTTTCGTAATCTCCATTCATCCCATTCATTTCCTTTTTATAGTTAATCCTTTAATTTTGGAGATACTGAACTGAGTAGTACCAAGAATTTTAGACAGATTTCAGCACCATCCCAAGAAAATTGTTTTATCTCTTCTTGAGGACTGCTGTTTATTATGGTTGCCAGGTGAAAGTGTTCAATGTTTTCATTAGTGGAGCATCTGTGGTGTAGTGACTTGAGTATAGGACTGGACATCATGAGACAAATCCTATTTCCAATCCTGCTGCTAATTTGCTTTGTGACCTCTGGCAAGTCACTTTTCCATGATTCAGTTACCTAATCTGCTAAACAAGGGTAATAATATTTCCCATATTTATCTATTCAGGTTTTTGTGCCATTTCTTATACTTTTGAGATTTATGGGTAAAAGCACTCTGGATGCAAAATGTGAAGATGTTGTATCAGAAGAATTAATCTCTTGAATTTCTACATTCCTGAATTCTTTTTTAACACATGTTAAATGTAGATGTGTGTCAAGTTAAATTTTTAGACACACACACACACACACACACACACACACACACACACACACACAGAGTAGTTCCTAAGTTCTTAAATGCTGAACTTCCTTGATAGTATAAAAATAGTTAATGTTGTGTCAATGTTTCCACTATAAACCCTCTTTTTTATAACTTGGCAATAAAATTTTACCCCAGGCATGAAGTACCAGGTCTTAGCACAGAGGCTGACATTTTATATATGCATTTTCACACACTACAAAAAAAATCGGTTTAGCCATTGTTAATGTATACAAGCATAAATAATATAAAAGTATATCAATTTAAAAAAAATTAATTTGTATACATCAAAACACCTTCCTTTTCTTATTAAAAAGATACTGGGATCTCTTCAATGGGAAAGCTTGATCTAATTATTTTTATTTAAAGAAATAATTGTAAATGACCAAGACGTGTGATTGAAAGTAACTTTGTTCAAAGAAATATGAGCCCTACCACATGGCTCTCCCTCCCACCCCCCGCAGCAGCCTCCACACCCCACACCCCCCCGATACACTTCATTAAACATAGAAGTGCTTTGTTGCACTGGGGGTTTGAAAAGTGGAAAGGTAGGCTCCTTGCACTTCCTATGAGAAATGAACATTGACTTCCTCTGAAGAAAATGTAAATGGATTTGCTTAATTGGACTTGGGGCAGTGGAGCAATTAATAATAGAGTGTGTCATAGTGAGGGCTTTGTTTATATTTAAAGCAATAAATTACAAGTATTAAATTTATATTTATTCCAAGTTAAACTCATTTGTAATTGACATGTTACTTAGCCCTAGGCTTTTAAGATCTTTTAGTATAATCAGATTAATAGAGAGTTATAGATCACTGCATGATAAACAAACAGCATGGACTTTAATATGACAGATATACAGAGAACAGGCCATGTAAGTAGATCATTATTATCGGTTTACCTTCAGCAAAAATACAACTGAAATAGCAACAAAAGATGCAGCGTAGACTATGGCAAGCACAGTGATGGTTCATAATAAATTTTTCTTTCCTGACCAAATTTGATAGTTAAGTAACATAGTCCCCACTTTGAGTGGGATATTTATCATAAAAGTGTGCTAGAGTAAATTGATTTGATAGAGCACTCAACTCCATGAACAGTTTGCCCTTCCCCACAAACTATGCTTTGGACCAAATTTCCCTCAAAAGTTTCTGCATGGATTCAAAGCCATGGAAGTCTTTCCATTATCTTCAGTGGGTGCTGGATCAGGCCCTTGCACTGCAGATGCTGTAGGTGCCACATGTCCTACACAAACAAGTTGGTATCTGTTTTCAAAAAGTAAGAGTTCACTTAGGCTGGTTGGAAATCAGACCGGAACTGTATACTGTCAAGTTTTGGGGCACACACCAATTTTGTCAGTTTGCACAGCACAATAATTTTGAAAAGGAGTTTCTATTTGCCATCTAGAAATAGTGAATACTTCTCCCACGTCAAGGGCCATTCCATCTCAGAGCAGCGTATTTTTAAACAGCCATGACATGTTAGAACACAGCCTGGTAGTCTGCCACCGGGGCATTAGAAGAAGAAACCAGAGATACGAAAGTCAGTTTTGATCACATAATAGTCGCACACTGGATGAACGTTACAGCTTGTGGGATATGCAGGTGGTACAGTAAATGGACTTGTTGGCCCAAGCCACATACAGGGTTTTGTTGTTGTTGTTGTTGTTTTTTGTTTTTTATAAGAAGCTGAATCTATTTACTAACATTCTTGTTTCCCCCTAGATGAAACCATAATTTATAGTGCAGATTGCAGAACATTTCACCACCCTAATAACTTTGCATCTGTGGAAAATTAAAGCCCAATTAAACCTTTACATGCACTACATGCCCTAGTTTCATCCCAGTTGGTTGTAGCAAAGTGCTGCCCCCTTTGAGTGGCAGTATAGATCACAGGACATTAATACCTGAGACATAGGTTTTACTTAGTAATATATTCAGCTACTGTTTTATAATCCTGCTTTTGTCTATTATTTTAATCTTCTCTTGATTTTGACCAGTGCAGAGAGTAGTAGAGAGCTCCTTCCACCCTCCACAGAAACAGTTCCCCAGCTCCCCGCCCCCCAGCATCAGATATGGCAGTGTCCAGTGAGACAGGCCCCTCATGCTTCAGAGCAGTCCTTCCCTACCCTCCCTAACTGTCCAACACTAGTACATACATGTCTACTAGATGTATACAATCCGGTCCTGGTGCCTTATGGCATAGTCATGTCTCACCTCCTTGTTTGACACCTCCAGTCACTGACGGTACCTCACAAATATCCACTGCAGTGAAAATAGATGTAAAGGAATCATATCATTTCTGTGCAATATTCTTGCCTTTGTTAATTTCTCTCTTTTCTCACTGATAATCCAGTAGACCTGCCAATCTCTTTAAGACTTATTGCTTCTGTCATTTTTTAATAATTTTTTAATGTTTGTATCTATTTGCTCTTCAGATTCCTTCTTAGCCTTCAAAATTTCTGTTTTACACATTTACTTGCCTTTCTCTTGGCTTCACTAGCTTTTGATTTGCATGCTGAAGGATACTTTTATGGATGAATTAACCTCTTGAATGTCACCATTTCATCATGTTTCATTTTGGTTTTGGTTTTTCTTATATTCCTGCTTCTTTTTCCATTTAGTCATATGTGTGGCTTCTTTTGCTCTGCTGTGGTAATGCTTATGGAGTCCGAGAGGTATAGACACCCAGGTTTGAACATTTTTTCCAGAGTCTCTTGGGGAGTGGGCAGAAGCGAAGACTAAAGTACGAGCAGAGAGAGCAGAAGACAGAATCTCTTGGAGAGTTAATGGAAAGCAATGCCAAATTTGAGCAAACCAGAAGGGCAAAGAAGAATCTCACTTCTTTCTACACAAACATCAATCTTTCTATTTTCCCAGCCTGGGGGTGGGGTTGGGGGAGAGAGGGGATCAAGACTATTATTTGCAATATTATTATACTATGGTTAAATTAAAATCATGGGTCAGGTCATCCTCCCATGTGAGTTGTTGACATGTAGGGAACTGGAAACTGTGGTTGCACACAGGGTAACTTCAAATGAATGGAAACGGGATGTCCAAATCCTTTAAGCAGCTTTGAAAATCTCAACCACAAAGTTTCTGCTTCATTATTCATCAAGGTGAGGAAAGCACCAGGGTTTGCCTCCCTGTCCTAACAGAACAGGAAGAGGGTTTGGCCCCTGAAACCTATAGATTTCCTACCATCCACAGATGTTAGGAGATCAGAGAGAGGGCAGGGCTGTCTGTGCAGAGGCCCAGTGACTCTGCACTGCCTCTTGTCCCCCCACTCTGGCTCATCATGGAGCTCTGGCTTCTGAGCATATCTGGGATCTGAGGAAAAGGAGGACATGCTGCCCAATCTGGATCTCCTGATTGTTTGCTTCCCTCCACTAGCAGACATAAAGGGGAGTATTTAGGCCAAAATGGTTAGACTGGTATTCATAAAAAACTCCTAAAATTAGGGTTTCACTTTGGCAGAATGAAGTTTACATATGTCTGTATATGCTTGCTGTAGAATTAATGTTTCCCATTAAAAGTTATCTTGCTTTATGCTGACAATATACAATGCATACAAATGGAAGAAGCTGTATCTTTTCCTCAGGAAAACGTTTTCCCATGTAATTATAACTATGGTAATACAGACATCAACTAGGGATTATTATAGTGCAGTTGCAGTACTGACATACCCTTTGCAGTTAAATCTGATGAGTAATTTCAAACATGGGAAAAAAGAGACATTCCTTTTTCAAATATTAACCCTTATGGTCCCTTCTAACCAGCGGCGGCTCCAGGCACCAGTGCTCCAAGCGCGTGCCTGGGGTGGCAAGCCACGGCGGGCACCCTGCCGGTCCTTGCGAGGGCGGCAGTCAGGCAGCCTTCAGTGGCATGCCTGCTGGAGGTCCACCAGTCCTGCGGATTTGGCGGCAATTCGGCGGCGGGTACGCCGAATCCGTGGGATCAGGGACCTCCTGCAGGCAGGCTGCCAAAGGCAGCCTGCCTGCTGTGCTTGGGGCGGCAAAAAGCTAGAGCGGCCCCTGCTTCTAACCCTATGATGCTATTATTGTTCCATGTGAGCTGAATACACTAATTGAAACCTAAGGGTGAACTTCCAATATAAATGACTTTTAAGTAAAATTATATGACTATTCCTAACAGCCTTATCAAGGCTGAAACCATAATGGATGCCCTTATTTCCACATCTGTAGTTACAGTACATTTATTTGATTTATTTAGTTAGTTAGTTCTTTATTTATTCATGCTTGGTCGAACACTCAGAGGTAATTGCCAAACAACATAACCTTCCACTGGAAGATGGTGGAACTGTCAGTGTTTGGAGAATCTCAAAAGATTTGGAGTTTCAATTTGAATAAGCACCCAAAAGCTTGAATGATTTGGGGTATCTTTTATTAATGTCTAAATCTCCTGAGTATTCAAAATTGGGCTGAAAACCTCAGAAGAAAGACCATCTTGCTTGGTTTTCAGTATTTCCCTTTTCTATACAGGCCAGAAAACCTGCAAGAAGTGTTTCTCATTGTATTTCAATATTTCTGCTTCTGGTCTTAATCAAAACCCAGAAGTGCAGAGATGTGCAAAAATCAAAAATAATTGAGGGGAAAGATAGCAAACAAAGGTTAAGTTTTGGATTCATTTCTGGATCTGGACTAAGTTTTTTGCCAGTTCTTATTTATCCAAATCAGTTACACCACCCCAATCACCACAACTATAAAGACATTTGGAATATCTATGTAAGCATTTATAATGTGCTCATTGTAGTCATATCTAAAAGCATATTTTAAAGAATAAAGTCTTCAAAATATCACACTCACTATAGATAGATTAATATCCTATGTTCAGAAACAGCAGTGGATACACTTTGTTTTATTTCATTTGAGGGTCGGGAGGAGTTTCCAGGGAGGCATCTTGCTTTCCCTAATAAATTTTGAGAAACTCTCCAATGATTTCTGGGTAGATTTGCTTTTTATCTATCTTCTTCAAAAATTTACATTCAATACATCTTTAGGGTGGAGCATGCAGCATACAGGTAAACATTTAGCATATGCAAATCTTTCCCATTAAATTAGAATTATAGTAGATTACATTTTTACTACAAAAGAGTACTTCTCTAACTGTGCTCCAAGAACAGCCAGTAGTTCCACAGTGGCCTGTAGGAAGCTAGCTGGTCACATGGTACGATTCCTTCTTTCCGGCTCCTAAATTGCATTAAAAGCAGTTAAAATACACAGAATACTTCCTAATCTTATTTTTTCATATATGGAACTGCTATAGTAGCCTAGGGAGGTTATTAAATAGACAGGTTTCAGAGTAGCAGCCGTGTTAGTCTGTATCCGCAAAAAGAACAGGAGTACTTGTGGCACCTTAGAGACTAACAAATTTATTAGAACATAAGCTTTCGTGGACTACAGCCCACTTCTTCGAATGCATTAAGAAGTGGGCTGTAGTCCACAAAAGCTTATGTTCTAATAAATTTGTTAGTCTCTAAGGTGCCACAAGTACTCCTGTTCTTTTTATTAAATAGACAATAGATCTGTTCTGAAGAGTCATGAATGGGAGAGATGCACATAAGGGAACCTCTTTATTAAGATGTGGTCCTCCACCTTCGAGAATTCCTGAGAATCCCTACTCTAAAACACCACTGATCATCTCCTATAGCTTAATGAATTTGAGTTATTTTATCAAATAATCGTTGCCACTTCACAATGATAAATGTCAAACACTGTGGTAACATCCTTCATGTATTTTATTTTTAAGGCTTTCTTTGTGCTGTTGTTAAGATCCCAACATGGTACATTTTCCAAAAAATGCCAAAGTACATTTGATTTTAAAAAGAGCGTGCAGTTATCTGAGTATTGCAAAATTAGCCTAGAATGTTAAAAAATCCAAAATAAGGTTTACCGCATAATTGAAACAATGAATTCATTGAGCATTTAGGATGTGGCCACATTTTTTCTTTTGTCTTTCTTTTAACGTTTTAAGTCCCTAATGTTTTATACTGAAAAGGTCTAATAGCTGTGGTTTGCAATCATCTGTTACCCATTCTTTACAAACAGCTCTCTGAACCACTCCTTTCCCTACCCAAAACTGAGTTTTCAGAATCAACCCACACATAAAGCAATTATAATCAAAGAATCAAACCCATTGTACTCTATAGGGATTTGCTCCAAAGAGTACAGCACTTATTATTTAGAAAAACTAAATTGCAGCAAGCCAGAGGCAGCAACACACTGCCAATGCCCATTAAACACTTTGGAAAATTATCTTGTTTGTTCTCTGACGGCTTTTCAACGTATTTTCATTGTAAATGTTCTTTAAAAAAATACCAAGTGTGTACAATATTTGCAGTGAAAGAAAGAAGCACTTATAATTTGACCCTTTCTGAATTTGTGGTGGTGGTGGTGAAAAAAGGGCAATGTTTTGCATGAAAGTTTCTATGAAAACAAACATTCCATATTTGAGCACAATGAACCAGATTTTCAGCTGGTGCAAATAAGCATAGCATCATTATTGATGGATATAGACCAATATTTTTCCCATTTCGCTCTGTATATCTATGAAATTTCACTGCTGCTTTAGCAGTGCATTAATGAGCTTCAAACTCATCATCATAGCTTGTTGCTCCAAAACCTGGTGTTGTCACTTGTCTGGAAGAGTTCCTCAGGGGTACAGGATGTTGATGGGTTGACAGTATTCAAGTGTTTGTCTAGGCTTTCCACATTAACATATGGGGCATTCCTCAGCTTCCACTTGGTCATATTGCCACTAGTCTTTGCTACCTCAGTTTTCACTCAATTTAGAGTACACCAATATTTTTGTTTGAGGTCAGGGCCTGTCCAGAGTTGTTCTGAAGGAGACAAGATCTCCAGGATCATCAGCATTTCCTGCCATTTTTTTATTTTGTATTTTGTGGTAAGCTGAGCTGAGCACCTAAATCCAGATGTAGTTTACATGGATGATGTCACATGTCATTAGATCTAGTACCTGCTTTTCTGAGTCTAGCCCATGTGGTCAAGAGGAGACATTTTGATACTGCTAAACTACAGTGAAGTTTTATAAAATTTGACATGCCCCAACCATATTAGCAGGTGACATTAGAGCCAGATTTTCTAAAATCCTTTACTGTGAACACACATCAAAAGCCGTCAGGTGTGAGTCCCTGTGACGGCGTGTGCATCCCCCTCGCTGGAGAAGAAAGGGTGAACCCCACACTATGGGTGGCGGAAGTTCTGCCCCCCAGGCTGTGCTGGGCATGCTCCAACTGCTGCCTCAGTATAAAAGGGAGCAGCCCAGCTCATTCTGGGCAGACTGCTGGAGGGGAAGGACTTTCGTCCGAAGCGCCAGATGAAGAGCCACCACAGCCCTTGCCTGCAAGAGCCAGAGACCCTGTGAGCTGGATTGGATGCCTGGAGCCCAAGGAGCGCCGGAGGGCCATCCATGCTCAGGAGCTCAGAGACCCTGATGCCCCAGAGACAGCAGCATCTGGAACTATGGTAGGAAGTGGCCCAGGGAGGGTGAGTGAGTGGTATCGCCAGTGGAGTCAAGCGAGCCTGGGCCCCCCTACTCAGGTCGTCACCCCCCCTGGTGGTGGCCCACACCTTTCCCTGCCAATTGGCTCTAGCTATTAAGCTGTGCTGCCCCATATCTGAGGGCCACCCTATTGACTCTAGCCATAAGGCTGTGTTGCCCTGTGTCAAAGGGCCACCATATTGACTCTGTGGTCACTCCGAGGGCTGCCAGGGAGATTCACCACAGTGATATCACCACCCTGACCTGCACCAAAAGGGGACGGGGTGTGTATACACCACAACAGTTCCATTCTGTTTCTTGGGTGGTCCTGTGACAGTGCAACATTGCTCTGCCTAACACTTGGGGTTCACTAGCGAGTCTTTAATGTATACCCTGGATAAAAAGTTCTATTTGGGTACAGAATTTAATTTATCACACAGAAACCATAGCATCCTGGAAGTGACAGTTGGGTCTCTACTGTACAATACACTTTTTTTTTTCATTTCAGAGAGGCCATATTAGTTATTGAAATGCACATGAGATATAGAGGGAAAGAAATCCTGCTCCCATTGAAGTCAATGGAAAAAATCTCAGTTACTTCGGTTGGGTCCAGGGTTTCACCCTAATACTCTACTCCTAGTTGTGATATGTGATTTGACATATTGGGCTAGATTCACAAAGAGACTTAGGCACGGTGATGCTGAGTCTGAGATTGGCACCAAGGCTCCCTGTACAATGAATGGAGAGAAATAGGCACCCCAGAATGGAAATCACAAAAGCCAGCAGGCTAGGCAGCTCCCCACCTAAGATAGCCAATGGGAAATGCCAACATGAAAGGGGGTGCTAAGCTCCACCCCCTCATGGAGATAGATGCCTAACTCCAGGATGCAGGGAAGTACTTCCCACTCGCTGGAATTTTCAGCTGTAAACCCTTTTTTGGGATTAGGCACCTATACCATTTTTACAAGAAGGACCTCCCCCACAGCTTTTAGCCCAGTGGCTAGGAATCTGTGAGGCCCTCTGGTTTAAGTCCCCCTTCCTCCTCCTGATATAGTGTAGTAATTTGAACAAGGATTGACTACCCTTTAGGTGTCTTTCCTAACCACTGGGCTATGGGCTATCCTGAGGTTTGACTCAGGCCTGGTCTACACTACGAGTTTAGGTCGACTTTAGCAGCATTAAATCGATTAAGCCTGGACTCGTTCACACGACGAAGCCCTTTCTTTCGACTTAAAGGGTCCTTTAAACCGGTTTCTTTACACCACCTTCGACGAGGGGATTAGCGATAAAATCGGCCTTAGCGGGTCGGAATTGGGGTAGTGTGGATGGAATTAGACGTTATTGGCCTACTGGAGGTATCCCACAGTGCTTCATTGTGACCGCTCTGGACAGCACTCTCAACTCAGATGCATTGACCAGGTAGACAGGAAAAGCCCCGCGAACGTTTGAATTTCATTTCCTGTTTGCCCAGCGTGGAGAGCACAGGTGACCACGCAGAGCTCATCAGCACAGGTAACCATGATGGAGTCCCAGTATCGCAAAAGAGCTCCAGCATGGACCGAACGGGAGGTACGGGATCTGCTCACCATATGGGGAGATGAATCAGTGCGAGTTGAACTCTGTAGCAGTAAATGAAATGGCAAAATATTAGAAAAGGTCTCCGAGGCCATGAAGGACAGAGGCCATAACAGGGACGCACAGCTGTGCCGCGTGAAAATTAAGGAGCTACGGCAAGCCTACCACAAAGCCAGAGATGCAAACAGAAGGTCCGGGGCAGAGCCGCAAACATGCCGCTTCTACGCGGAGCTGCATACCATGCTAGGGGGTGCAGCCACCTCTACCCCACCCGTGTGCTATGACTCCGTCACTGGAGAAACACACAGGGAAGCGGGTTCGGGGTACGAGGAAGATGAGGATGAAGATAATGGAGATAGCTCACAGCAGCAAGGAAGTGGAGAAACTGGTTTCCCCAACAGCCAGGATATGTTTATCACCCTGGACCTGGAGTCAGTAACCCCCGAACTCACCCAAGGCGTGCTCCCAGACCCTGAGGGCACACAGGGGACCTATGGTGAGTGTACCTTTGTAAATATTACACATGGTTTAAAAGCAAGCGTGTTTAATGATTAATTTGCCCTGGCAATCGCGGCCAGTAACAGTACTGGAAAAGTCTGTTAATGTGTATGGGGATGGAGCGGAAATCCTCCAGGGACATCTCCAGAAGGCTCTCCTTCATGTATTCCCAAAGCCTTTGCAAAAGGTTTCTGGGGAGGGCTGCCTTATCCCGTCCGCCATGGTAGGACACTTTACCACGCCAGGCCAGTAGCACGTAGTCTGGAATTATTGCATAACAAAGCATGGCAGCGTATGGTCCCAGTGTTTGCTGGCATGCAGACAACATCCATTCCTTATCGCTCTTTGTTATCCTCAGGAGAGTGATATCATTCACGGTCACCTGGTTGAAATGAGGCAATTTTATTAAGGGGACATTCAGAGGTGCTCTGCTGAACAGAAATGTTCCCCGGTGTTAGCCACACGGTGGGGGGGAGGGGTGAAGTGATCATCCCCGATAATTGGGTGTGGCGGGGGAGGAGGGTTAGTTGGGTTTGTGCTGCATGTTAACCCGGAAACCGCAGCCCCTTCTTTTACATTGCAAACCCATTTTAAATGGCCAACCCAATGGGTGCTTGGTATGGGAAATGAGGGCGCTACAGTTTGAAACCATTCCCACATGTTAAGAAGGTTAAAAAAAACAAAAGACTGGCTTACCTTGGCTGCCTGCAAGCCGAAATCTGTTGCCTGGCACTGTGTGAGTGATCTCTCACACCAAACTGGCAGGCCTTCAATATAAGAGGAAAAATGCGACCTTGTAACGAAAGCACATGTGCTGTGTAATGTGAACAGCAAAATTTAATGTGAAAGAGTGTACCCATTGTTCTCTAAAATGTGTCTTTTTTAACCACCTCTCCCTTCTTCTCCACCAGCTGCAAATGTTTCTCCTTCACACAGGCTAGTGAAGATTAGAAGGAGAAAACGGCGGACTCAGGATGACATGTTCATGGAGCTCCAGATGTCCTCCCATGCTGAAAGAGCACAGAAGAATGCATGGAGGCAGTCAATGTCAGACTACAGAAAAGCACAACATGAACGAGAGGAGAGGTGGCGGGCTGAATCACGGGATGAACAGAGCAAGTGGCGGGCTGAAGATGATAGGTGGCGTCAGCTTGCAAACAGAAGGCAAGAGTTGATGCTCCAGCTGCTGGAGCATCAAACTGATATGCTCCAGTGTATGGTTGAGCTGCATGAAAGGCAGCAGGAGCAGAGACCGCCGCTACAGCCCCTGTGTAACCAACAGCCCTCCTCCCCGAGTTCCATAGCCTCCTCACCCAGACGCCCAAGAACACGGTGGGGGGGGCCTCCGGCCACCCAGTCACTCCACCCCAGATGATTGCCCGAGCATCAGAAGGCTGGCCTTCAATAAGAGTTAAAGTTTTAAACTGCAGTGTGTCCTTTTCCTTCCCTCCTCCTCCACCCATCCCGGGCTACCTTGGCAATTATCCCCCTAGTTGTGTGATGAATTAATAAAGAATGCATGAATGTGAAGTAACAATGACTTTATTGCCTCTGCAAGTGGTGCTCGAAGCGGGAGGGGATGGTGGGGTGGTTGGTTTACAGGGAAGTAGAGTGAACCGGGTGGGGCGGAGGGTTCATCAAGGAGAAACAAACAGAAGTTTCACACCGTAGCCTGGCCAGTCACAAAACTCGTTTTCAAAGCTTCTCTGATACGCACCGCGCCCTGCTGTGCTCTTCTAACCGCCCTGGTGTCTGGCTGCGTGTAATCAGCGGCCAGGCGGTGTGCCTCAACCTCCCACCCCACCATAAACGTCTCCCCCTTACTTTCACAGATATTGTGGAGCACACAGCAAGCAGCAATAACAATGGGGATATTCTTTTCGCTGAGGTCTGAGCGAGTCAGTAAGCTGCGCCAGCACGCTTTTAAACGTCCAAATGCACATTCTACCACCATTCTGCACTTGCTCAGCCTGCAGTTGAATCAGGTCCTGACTACTGTCCAGACTGCCTGTGTACGGCTTCATGAGCCATGGCATTAAGGGGTAGGCTGGGTCCCCAAGGATAACTATAGGCATTTCAACATCCCCAATGGTTATTTTCTGGTCCAGGAAGAAAGTCCCTTCCTCCAGCTTTCGAAACAGACCAGAGTGCCTGAAGACGCGAGCATCATGTACCTTTCCCGGCCATCCCACGTTGATGTTGGTGAAACGTCCCTTGTGATCCACCAGGGCTTGCAGCAGCATTGAAAAGTACCGCTTGCGGTTTATGTACTCAGTGGCTTGGTGCTCCGGTGCCAAGATAGGGATATGGGTTCCGTCTATCACCCCACCACAGTTTGGGAATCCCATTGCAGCAAAGCCATTCACTATGGCCTGCACGTTTCCCACTACCCTTGATATCACCAGGTCTTTGATTGCCCTGGCAACTTGGATCACAGCAGCCCCCACGGTAGATTTGCCCACTCCAAATTGATTCCCGACTGTCCGGTAGCTGTCTGGCGTTGCAAGCTTCCACAGGGCTATAGCCACTCCTCAACTGTGATGGCTGCTCTCATCCTGGTATGCTGGTGCTTCAGGGCAGGGGAAAGCAAGTCACAAAGTTCCATGAAAGTGCCACTGGGAATCGTCCCACACCTGCAGCACGATGCAGTCCCACCAGTCTGTGCTTGTTTCCTGGGCCCAGAATCGGCGTTCCACGGCATGAACCTGACCCAGTAACACCATGATTTGCACATTGCTGGGGCCTGTGCCTTGTGAGAGGTCTATGTCCATGTAAATTTCCTCATCACTCTCATCTCCGCGCTGCAATCACTTCCTCAGCTGGTCCTGGTTTTGCTTTGGCATGTCCTGGCTCTGCATATACTCCAGGACAATGCGCGTGGTGTTCATAGTGCTCATAATTGCCGCAGTGATCTGAGCGGGCTCCATGATCACAGTGCTATGGCATCTGGTCTGAAAAAAGGCGCGAAACTAGTATCTGACGGACGGAGGGAGGGGCGAGTGACGACATGGTGTACAGGTACAGGGAATTCAAATCAACAAAGGTGGCTGTGCATCAGGGAGAAATACAAACAACTGTCACACAGAATGGCCCCCTCCCCAAAGATTGAACTCAAAACCCTGGGTTTAGCAGGCCGTTGATTTCACAGAGGGAGGGGGAAGCAAATGAATACAGAACAAATCTATTTTTTACATCTTAAGCTGGCAGACGACGGTGCAGCATGACTGATAGCCCTCGGCATCTTCTGGGTGCTTTGCAGAAAATACTGGGCGCTTGCCAGAAAATAGCATACTACGACTGATAGCCATCATCGTCGAGACTGCCCAGGTGCCCATGATTGACAGTCACTGCAGTACGACGACGACGGATATCAGTCATAATATACCATCTTCTACCAAAAGGCAATTAACTGCTGCTGTGTAGCAATGCAGTACCACGTCTGCTGGCACCCAGAGGACATATGGTGATGGTGAGCTGAGCTGAGCGGGCTCCATGCTCGGCGTGGTATGTTGTCTGCACAGGTAACCCAGGTAAAAAGGCACGAATCGATTGTCTGCCGTTGCTCTGACAGAGGGGGAGGTGCCTGATGACATGTATCCAGAACCCCCTGCGACACTGTTTTGCATCATTCAGGCATTGGGAATCTCAACCCAGAATTCCAATGGGCGGTGGAGACTGCGGGAACTGTGGGATAGCTAACCACAGTGCAACGCTCCGGAAGTCGACGCTAGCCTCGGTACTGTGGACACGGTCTGCCGACTTAATGCACTTAGAGCATTTTATGTGGGGACACACACAATCGGCTGTATACAACCAATTTCTATAAAACCAGCTTCTATAAATTCGACCTAATTTTGTAGTGTAGACATACCCTCAGTCTTTTCTGTTGAAGCTGTTACACTGTGGTGAAATAATGAAAGATTTGTGAGCCCAGTGAAAAACCAAGAGTAAATGCATGAAAATGCTTGTATAGTCTGCTAGTCAGCACATTCACCTGGAAGGTGGTGGACCCAGGATCTAGTCCCCTTGCTCCAATGAGGTTTTTTAATTATTTATCCACAATGGAACAGCATCAACAGGAAAGATGGAGGGAACCTTACATGAGAATATCTCATTGCCCAGAAGCTAGGGCACTCGTGAGAGATAGCAGATTCCTGTTCAAATCCCTCCTCATGCATAGAATAGAATCATAGAATATCAGGGTTGGAAGTGACCTCAGGAGGTCATCTAGTCCAACCCCCTGCTCAAAGTAGGACCAATCCCTAGACAGATTTTTGCCCCAGATCCCTAAATGGCCCCCTCATGGATTGAACTCAGACCCCTGGGTTTAGGAGGCCAATGCTCAAACCACTGAGCTATCCCTCCCCCAAATACCGTGCTACAGACAATTTAGATGGAGGAAAGCCTGTCTTTTCCCAGTTGTTGCATCATCGGGATGCCTAGCATGGGGCTGCAGTGTGTGTGTGCCCAGAGTCAGAAACATAGGCACTTTAAGAACTTTTACTGTAAAAATGTGGGTGCTAAGCAAGTTTATGTGCCTGTAGTGCCCTGGGGTGGCCAAACAGGGGGCGGGTTTGAATCTTAGTAGGGTCTGATGCTGGAATTTAACTAAAATGGCAGTTAGCCTCATAAGTCCTTTTGTGAATCTAGTCCATAGTGATCAGTCACCGTTAAAATGTCAACATTTTCCAACTGTCACCACACAGCAGTATCTGAGGCAGAGCAGTTATTTCCTATTCTAACTAGTCTATTCTTGGCAAAATGTGCCTTTTTAATAGTGACAACAGTATGAGCTTGGGAAAGTCATTTAGGTCACAGTTTTCAAACTTGAGTGCTTAAAGTTAAGCACCTAAATCCATATGTAGGTGGCAATATAAGTGATTCATTTTCAGAAGTATAAAGACTGATAGATTTTATATTAGGTGACCTATTTATGTGTCTAAATAGGGATTTAAGTGTCTAACTTAAGCAAACAAGTTAAAAAATATTGACCAGTGTTTTGGAAAAACTAAATGCTAGATATTGCTCTTAGCATATTTTAAAGGGTCTATAGCTGTTATAAATATTCACTGTGCATTGAAATGTAATATAGACTATCTCAAACTGAGCAAGTTGTTGGCTGGGACACATTTAAATGATATAAATGACAAAAAATAAAAGTTAAAGAATTTTAAACCACTTTTAAAATGTGCATACAACTGAGAAAACTTTATTTTTAATCTTAACTTGTGTGGGTGACAAATTCATGGTGTGGGCCAGCTGCTACATTGGATTTTCTTTTTCAATAACCAAGTTATTTAATTTAGAAATGTGTCTATGGGATATATACAGTAATTAGTTTCAACAATAATTTCACTGTGAATTTTAGCATGAGAAATTATTGTGCACGACAACAATCGACGAAGAAGACTCATCAGTGAATCCCAGATGGTGGTTTTTATTCTCTGGGCTAGAAAGATTTAGGGGCTCTTATGTGCAAGAAGGCTATCATGCATAAGAAAATAAAGAGTGCATACAGATGTCTGACATGATAAGTAGAGCTGATAAATCTCACAAATCAAGTGTCTTACACTTCTGTGAGCCAAGTCTATTCTTTCACCTATAGCTAATAAATGAAGGAAATGAACACACACTAAAGTAACTTTAATGTTCCAGGAGAAAATGATAACAAACAAGGAAATCTAATGCAAAAGCTTACTGATTTTCTTCTATTACTCTTTATGAAATTAATGGATCTATGTCCTCATTCCAGAAGTACCCATATTATATAGTGCAGTGGTCAGAAGGCCATATTTGCCTGTGCTCCTTTCAAACGGAACACCATGAATGTGCTTCAGCAACACAAGAAAATGTTCCCTGAAATATTTTACAAAGGGGTTTGCAGAGAAAATTAAGTTTATTGGGTTTTTTTTGTTTGGTTGGTTGGTTTTTTTTTAAATCTCTTTGGATCTGGTGATGAGTAAGGCTATGATTTTGTCACAGAGGTCACAGAAGTCAAGGAATCCATGATTTCCAAAGACCTCCGTGACTTCAGCTCTCAGGCTGCTGAGAGCTGCTGGGTCCTGTCCTGTACCCTGCAGCTCCCGGCCACCATGGGGAAGGGGGGACCCTAGCGCTCCAATTCCCCATGGGTGGTGAGGGCCCCAGAGCTCCCAGCCAGGCCTGCAGCTGCCCCGAGGCTCTCCATTTTTTCCATGGATATTTTTAGTAAAAGTCAGAGACAGATCACGCGCTTCTGTGAATTTTTCTTTATTGCCAGTGACTTGTCCATGACTTTTACTAAAAATATCTGTGACAAAATCCTAGCCTTAGTGATGAGTACTCAAGAACATGGACAAACAGCATGGAAACATTGTTTCAGTGCCTGACACTGGAGCATAATAGCACATATTTGATACAACTAGGAAGGATTTACATCACTGCAGAGCTGGTACTGTTGAATAGGCTCTGTTTAGCAACACAACCATAAAACAGATGCAAATTACCACCTGGGTGTCATGTTGGATATGAATAAGTCACTAAAACTTCTTTTCGGGGAAATAAGAATCACCAGAATGAGCTCCTTAGTAGAAATCAACCTGTGGTATGCACAATTCAGAGAATGCTGAGTAAATGCATATCTTTTCAATTATAATTTCATCCCTAAAACAGACTATTGTTGGGGTACATGATGCCTTTAAACGAAAACCATAGTCAGTGCAGTGCAGGCCTGTGCTACCCCCAGAGGAAGCACTGGGTAATAGTCATAGAATTTAAAGCCAGAAGGGACCACCAAATCATCTAGTCTGACCTCCCGTACAGGCTGCCAACACCACTCAGCAAGTGCACACTAAACTCAACAACTGAAATTAGACCAAGGTATTGCAGCTCTCAGGAGACTACACTATTAAGTGGCACAGGTATATAACAGGAATGACCCAGGTGTGCCAGTGCCCAAGACCTCTCTAATGACAGGGAATTGATTAACTGAAGTCTACTCAAATAATCCTGGCAAGTGACTCCCTTCCCATTTTTCAGAGGAAAGTGAAAACTCCCCAAAGTCACTGTGAAACTGACCTGGGGAAAAATTCTTTCCTGATCCCACATATGGCAATCAGTTAGACCCTGAGCATGTGAGCAAGAACCAGCCAGCCAAGCAACTGAGAGAGACAGTGCTCTGTACTATCTCAGGGCACAGGCCCACCCAATCCAGTGTCCCATCTCTGATGCTTTGGAGCAAAATAAAAATAAATAAAAAGCAAACAAAAAACACACCTCTCAGAATTCCCTGTGTTACAGGAGCAGCAAGCTTACTGCTTACTCCCCAGGCTGTATCAGTCCTGCTAGTGCAGTGCAGAGTGGGGGTTGAGGTAAGTCCTTGCCACCTATACACCTTCTTTTGGGTGCCATATATCCTCACTAATTCTTCCTGGCCCTTATACACAGCCAGACAGAGTATGGCTCTAAATTAATATTATATAATTTGACTGGAATTCTTTTCATTTGGAATTAATATACCTTTGATTCTTACTCTCTTATTATACATTAGAATAAAGTAGTAATATGCCTGGTGAATATTTAAATGAATGGAATCTCACAACTCTGCTGAGAAGAACTGCTTGAAGCAGGAATAGGAGCTTCCTGTCCTAAATCTTAATTACAAATTTTATTTGTACAATGAAGTGTACGATTTAAATAGTCTTCTGTTTGTTCAGAATCTCTTTATACAGGTTCTCACTGCAAATTAATTTGTATAACGAAGAAGGATTTTGCTATAGTTGTGACTAGACTAATGTCAATTTGGATAATCTTCATAATGTCTAGAACATCAATATCCCTGAACAGCAGGAGCAGCAGGAATCAGAGAAAGTGCCTCTCCCAGGGCTTATGGTGTTATTAGTGCTGCTCAAATTAGTAGTTGCAAATAATTTATTTGAAATTAGCCTTTTTTTCTTTTCAAGAGTTGACTGTGGAAATATAACAATTTTAATGACTTCATGATTAGAAAATGTTTGACAAAGAATGTCAGAGTTTAAGGCCAGAAGGAACCATAAGATCAACTAGCCTGATCTCCTGTATAGCACAGGCCATAAACACCGACCCACACATTAAACTCAACAACCAAAATTTGACCAATATATGCAGACAAATGTCACTATATGAGTTGCTCACATACTGATCAATTCATAGACTGAATGTTCATGTGATTGTTTGATATTCGGCATTCTGTATTCAAGCAGCATGACTGATCACCTAAGTCACACATTTTAGTAACTATTCAGTAACTGTTGTTCAATGATGTGTGTTGCACATGTCCTTTCCACAACCCACCCTCCTGCCCCTCTACACTGGAGTTCTGGCAAGAAGGAACTGAGCAGGTCTAAAAGCAGCTCTGCCTTTTATATCTGCACACAGTGGTGTGTGGAAGCAGGGGAGTTCACCAACCCAGTAAAAAGTGTGAACTCCTAAAGCATGTTAACAGTCTTACCATGGAGTCACAGACAGTCCTTTTGGCATTTCTGTCTTGCCACCAGGGCCGGTGCAACCATTTAGGCAACCTAGGTGATCGCCAATGGCGCTAGGATTTGGGGGGCACCATTTTCTTTGGCAGCAACCGTGGTGGCTGGATCTTCGGCTGCCCCAGTCACCGCCAGCATTTAGGTGGAGGGAGCTGGGGCAGTGGAGCGTGGAGAGGGCCGCCTGAGGCAAGGGGTGAGCTGGACCGGGGGGGGGGGGGGGCCGCAGGGGGGGGGGGGGGGGGGGGGGGGGGGGGGGGCGCCTCAGGGCGGGGGCTCGGGGACGGGGTCGCAAGGTGGAAGTTTCGACTAGAGCGCGAAACATCCTTCCACCAGCCGTGCTTGCCACCCAGGCAAGCTGAACCATGTGATAGATGGTCACTTTATACCAAAGATCACAACAATATTCAGGTTACTTCCAGTCCCGTAGGACCAGTCACTTACCCCAGGTCAATTTTACTCAGATCTCAAAGACAACACCTGTAGTCAATTCTGTAATACACTAACAAAATATTTATTAACTAAGAAGAAATAAGAGCGTTATTTATAAGATTAAAGCAGGAAACACATACAAAATAAAGTAAAATTTTTTGTCTGAAGGTAATAGAGGCTTCTATAATAAGCAAGCTTTTA
The DNA here is from genome assembly GCF_013100865.1 of Trachemys scripta elegans. Classification (NCBI taxonomy): domain Eukaryota; kingdom Metazoa; phylum Chordata; order Testudines; family Emydidae; genus Trachemys; species Trachemys scripta. The sequence goes on along the minus strand of NC_048299.1, from coordinate 116,084,691 downwards.
TGTTCTTTGGGCCTAACCCAGGCCAAGCAGCTTGGGGATTCTTTGCATTGGTCTTCACTGTGGAGAATGTGAGGGAGATTCCCGCACCTGAGCCATTCTTTTTAGGTGAAAATCTGAGGAACTGTCCCAGATTGAGGTGTAAATAGAGGAGGATTTGGAAGAAATCATAGAATTGTAGAACTGGAACAGACCTCAAGGTCATCTAGTCCAGTACTCTGCCCTTATGACAGGAGTAAGTATTATCTAGACTATCCCCGACAGGTGTTTGTCTAACCTGCTCATAAAAATATCCAATGATGGAGATTCCACAATCTCCCTAAGCAATTTATTCCAGTGCTTAACCACCCTGACAGTTAGGACATTTTCCTAATGTCCAACCTAAACCGCCCTTGCTGCAATTTAACCCTATTGCTTCTCGTCGTATCCTCAGAAGTTAAGGAAAACAATTTTTCTCCCTCCTTCTTGTAAAAACTTTCTATGTACTTGAAAATTGTTATGTCCCCACCCTGTCTTCTCTTCTCCTGACTAAACAAACTCATTTTTTCAATCTTCCCTCATCTTATTCCCTGACTGAATAACCTAACCTTTATCAACTGGTTTCTCTTCCATCTGAAATTAACTATTGAGGGGAAAGTTATCAACACTTTCAAAGTTGGTTCAAGTTCTGGATGAAGATATTGGTTGGGTTTTATTTTATCTAAATGGTTTGCCCATCTGTAGTCATATATAATTATTCAATTTGTTTGTCTATATCAACCTTATTATCAGCTAGTAAAGAAAATGAAACAGCCAAAGGCCCAATTACTTTTTGCGGAGTTAAACACTCTGTTTAGAATGTTGAGCTCTGCAAAGAATGCGTACCACCCTTTTCATACTTACCCAGGAGTTATCTATCTTAAGCAAATTTTCTCTCAGTGGGAAAATTGTGCTTGTAATTTTAGCCAGAAGGTTGCAGCGTGCTGCGATTATTCTCAAGCCTCCAAAAATAGGATTTTGTGTCCTAAAAATGCATCTATTATTCTATGGGGCATTAGATTTCTAGTCCATATCCTCTAATGCAGCTCCAGTTGCTGGACTGAAGGTAAGAGAATTTAATTAACACAGTACAGCATGTTTATGGTGTTAACAACAGGAAACTGCTGCACTAATCTGCAGATTGCCTGCCTTCACATACTGGGCTATTCATGAATTTGTTGCTCTTGTTTTTCTACATTTCAGAACTTCCATTGTTTTATATGGGGGCTTGGAGGCTGGTTTAATTGAAGTGATCTGAATAGAAGTACAGTATGCCAGATGCATATAATAAATATAGAGTAGGTTATGCAGTGGTAAGCCATCATGAAATATATGGGAATGGTTTGTGATAAGTTATTGTTAATGAATATAAATCCTAATTTTTTTTAATCAGCACAATTGAATTTTCTTTGTATTGTAACTTTTTCCTCTCACTACAACTTTCCAAGGGAAAAACTTGGATCAAATTAGTTCAAATGATTGTGTGAACAAGCTATTGTTCAACAGAGTAAGGGATGTAGCATTAGTCATTATTTTATAGTTTGTACTACATCATTACAGGTAAGATGTTTGATATATAAAAATAACTCAGTCATAATAAAAAAGTAGATGTGAACTTAAAGTTTTCCTGGTCACTAAGGCATGTACCCAGCCTTTGCTGCTGTCTCTGTCCATTGTCTGTGTACAACACTGTGCACTATACTACTAACAGAAAAGTCTTTAAAAGAGCTATTTGGCAGCTCACAAGTAAACTTGGGCCAAATTCTGACCCAGATAGGTAGGGTGAAATTCTGGCCCTATTGAAGCCAATGGAGTTTTGCCATTGACTTCAGTGAGGCCAGGATCCCACCCAGGATCTACCAAGGGGATTTCCTTGGAATTCTGCTGTTGGGTTGATATGGATACCAGAGCTTTCCTGAGGGTCAGATGAGAAAAACAGATGGCTAAAGAGCAATATAGCAATAGAGATTCTTGGGAAATAGAAGTACTTTGTCTTAAGAGCAAATTCAGTATATTTTTTTCTGTGCAAACAAAATACCATATTCATCCTGGCAGGGCCGGCTCCAGGCACCAGCTTACCAAGCAGGTGCTTGGGGCGGCCACTTCAGAGCGGGGCGGCACGTCCAGCTGTTGGGTGGCAATTCGGCGGATGGTCCCTCACTCCTGCTCGGAGCGAAGGACCTCCCGCCGAATTGCTGCCGCAGATTGCGATCGCGGCTTTTTTGTTTTGTTTTGTTTGGCTGCTTGGGGCGGCCAAAACCCTGGAGCTGGCCCTGCATCCTGGCCCCCTACATGGGTATGCAGTGGTAGGAGGAGGGGTAGGAGCCTTTGCCCCACCTGAGAGGCTATATGAATGCCAAGCAGAATTGTAGTCCCTGCATTCTGAGGAACACACAGGCTGCTGCCTCCCCGCACCCAAAAGAATCCATGTTTTCACATACTCCTGTGCACACACTCAGGGCGGAGTAACTTGCTCCCCACACAAGTGACACTCAGCCTCCATGTACCTGGTGGCTGTGGGAGACACTCTCGCACCTCAAGCCAGAATGGCTCCTGGTGTATGCCCTGGCATAGTGACTGCAGGACTGATTCTTCCTATGGGCTGTATGTAAATGGGAGACTCAGGCCCTAAATAAACTTGTGAATTCTTTCATTATTATGTTCCATGAACTTTGACCTTTAGAGTCAACTGTCAGAAAGATCATTGTATGCAGTAGAGTTGTAGCCATGTCAGTCATTGGTCCAGGTATAATCTGAAAATAAACTTTTTTTTACTTTACTTACTCCTTGATAATTTACAACAGTAGTAGTCATAAAGGAAGTGCTATTTCTCTCCATTTGTTCTACTACTTAATTCATTTTCAAATTCAAACTATTCATCAGAATTAAATTATATAAATGTAGAGTCCAGTACTAATTCTACCAACAATATTAAAGATTTGTCCTGACTCTCTTATTAGCCATACTTTACAAACAATGTCACAATTTGGAAGTTCTCCATCCACTCCAGTAATATTATCCTCTGATATGGGCAACACCTGGAATAGTCAGAGGTTTTCACATTTTGGACTGTACTAATTCCTAAGTTCTGGTACTTTTTTCATTTGCCCCTGAGGCTTTTTGTTATTCTGCACTAGCAAAGAGGCTGTCAATGTTGAAATAACGCTTTATAAGCTGCATTTCATATAAAAATTGAAATATTTCTGACAAGAAACATGTTTGTACATATTCATTCAATACTTTCCCTAACTTTTGCCTAATTAACAGCTTCACCTAGTAGATATTTTCAAAGCTGACTGGGCAGGAAGTACAAAGTAGACGAATCCCATTGTTTGCTAATTAATTTTTCGTTCTCAAGATCACTAAGGTTAAAAAAAATCAAGGGTCATCTCACATGTGTGGTTTTTTGTAACCTACCAGTGGTTGAGGATAATCTATTGAAAGATTATCCATACATTGCTTGCAAACAGGTAAAGGTATCTCCTGCCAAAGATCTTTGCAAGCAGAATAACACAGAATATTACAGAATGCTTCACTAGGTGTAGAATTTTAATCTCTTCATGGTGAACACATACTTTATAAGTCTGTGAGTATTGAAAGCTTTCTACTTCTAGTCAGTTTTAAATTAGTTTCAGGGAGTTACTGTACTAAATAGCACATCAAACAATTTCTGAATGGTCCAGAGTACTGGCAACGGGATAGAGAAGTCCTCAGGCATGATTCACCCCTGAATTACATACACCAGTGTAATTCTATTGAGTGCAGTAGGGTTAAACTGGCATAAAATTAGAGTAACATATTAACAAATTATCCCATCATCGCTATCTAAATTGCCTTTCTGAATCCATGAGCATGGCTGGAATGACTAGAAAGCCTGTAAAAGCCAATGGCTGTTTCTGTAAAGTGATTCTGATGTTTCAGACATATATGCATATAGTATAACATACACTTGGCACCATTTCTGAAAGATATTTAATGAAATGTTTTGAAATATTTGTCTGAGTCTTTGCAAAAATGGCCATATCAAAGTGACTTCTGATATTGCTTGTGCGCAGATTGTTTAGAGACTTTAAAAACATTTTTTTTCTTTTGCGTCTTTTTTTCTGTGCAATACTAATTATAGAAGAAGGGATATTTCTATACTACTATACTTGATAATACTTAATTTATGTTAAAGACTGATTATATCAGGCATTTTTCTTATTCCATATATTTTCTCACAAGCATATAGCGTAAGGAGAGAGAATGATAAATAGTTTTGTATTTGATGTTTAAAAATCTATAAATATGCATATTTAGATTTATTCAGGATCTATACTGGCTCAATCTTGGCTCAAGGCTACTGGGAAGAGGTTGCTGTGACTCAAAGTCTCCTATGGCATAAAGGCCACAACGAGTCAGGGAAACCAAAAAGCTAAGTGGCATTGACAAATGAGGGGTCATAGCCAAGGCAGCCAGGGGATATGCTGATTCAGCACAGTTCTTCTACAGCTTCCACTGGCAGGGCTCATACGGAACTACTAGTGGATATCCAAGCTAACCCTTCCCTGCTGGAAGAGCCAAGGAGTTACTTACTATTGCCACATCTCTGGAATGGATGCAGCAGGTCCTTGCTGTTTCAGGGAGGTCCTATCTGTGGTGTATCGGGGAAGCGCCTCAAAGTATAAGGTATTCCAATAGTGACGGATTTATCATTTACTTAAATAGTTCTTATAATTGCTTAGTTTTACTAGATTCTCATGACTTTTTTTGTGCAGATTCACAGAGATACTTAGTCACCTAAATCCCAGTTTTAGGCTCCACTGCAATTCACAAAACTCCTGCCAAACCACCTCTCTCTAGACATCCAGACACCTATCGCCTGCCTAAGCCCCAGCATGATTCATGAACCAGGGAAGATAAGCATTTGCCTTTGGGGCCTAATCCAATAGGCATGCTCAGAAGGCACTTACTGGATTGGATCCCATTTGATATCTGGTCACCAGAGGAGATTGTGCCACCATAACTTTTAGTCCAGTAGTTAGAGCACTCACCTAGGATGTGGGAAACCAAGTTTCAATACACTCCCTCTCTGCCAGAAGGATTTGAACAGAAGTCTCCTAGCTCTCAGGAGAATGCTGTAACCACTGAGCTATGGAATAGTCTGATGGGTGGTTTCCTAAGTCTATCCTGTTGAAACTGTTCCACAGTAGATAAATAATGAAAGAGTGATTGGAACTGAGGACTGGACACTGAGGTTGCCAGGTGGGTGCCCTAACCACCAGGCTACAGAGTCATTCTCATTGTTTCTCTCTCTCTGGCCCAGTGATACTTAGATTTGTTTGGCCAGAGAGAGAAAGAAACAGTGAGAAGGGGTTCTCTGCTCCCCATCCCCCAGCTCCTCTGTGTGAACTCTCCTGAGGGGCCCGATTTGGTAGGCACACTCAAAGAGTGCCTAATAAATCAGGCCCTGCATCCCAAGTTAGGTAACCAAATACCTGTTTTCCCCTGGTTTGTGAATTGCTCTAGTGCTTAGGTGGGAAATAGACCTTGGGGCACCTAGAGGGAGGCTGCAGTGTTCATGCACAGAGGCAGAAACACAGGCATATAGAGAACTTTTACTGCAAAAATTAAGGTTCTGAGCAATTTTAGGTGCCTACAGGGTTCAACAGGAGTCCTCTGCATTGCAATAGTCTGGGAATCAGGTGTCTAAAACAAGGATTTAGGCACCTAACTCCTTTTGTGCATCCAGGCCTTACTGTCTTCACAAACTTGGTAGCTACCTCCTAAGAGGTACCTCAGGAAAAGTGCTGGAAAAAAACAATAGTGGCAGTCCTATCCTCTGTGCTACTAAATGATATTGATAAGAATACCACACCTCTTACTATTAGAAGCTCTGAATGTTAATATATCAGATTCCCATATCACCAGCAGCATTGCAATGTAATCCCAGTGTATGTCACAGTGGACTGAATCAGGGACTTTATATGTTAGAAGGATGCCAGTACTTGTGTATTTTTAAGTGGAAGGAAATAGCAACATTTCAGTGTAACAGTGTGCTGGGTTTGTCCCTCAGGGTGAGGGTTTATAAAGAGATTGTTTCAGTAGCATGGGGTCATTTTTGAAACTGACAAGGCATTACTTTATTCAGGATCACTTCATGTAGTAAAACCTTATAGATAGCAGTGAGTCATTGTTTAATGAACAGGAACATAGGAAAGGTTACTAGAACAAGTCAAGAAAGTAATGCATGGTGGTAGCTGCAGCTGCTGGGGCAGAGGAAGAAGGGAGACAGTAAATATCAATCAAAACAAGACCTATTGCTTGAGCTAAATAATCAAACTAATGTTTGCTTGCTTTTAAAATGAGTATTGAAAAATTACATTAAAAGCAAATGTTGAGTGGACATGTAGCTAGTAAATAGATGCCTTGGGTTTCCAGTATGGAATTGCCATGCCATTAAAAAAACCCTATAGAAAAGAGAATTCAAGTGAGTGTACAGGCCTGATTTACAGCTTCTAAATAAGGTGTCCTTTTTCTCATTTCACAGGAAATCCTGTGAAATGAGAAAGACGTATGTATATGTATATATATATATATATATATATATATATATATATATATATATATAAAATAAATAAGGTGTCATTTGCATGAACTCTTCAGAAATAACAACACAGGTATTTAACCTGCACCTTGTCAACTCTCCCCTAAGAAACTATCATTCTTCTTTGGTGAGTGAGTGCTATGTAGTGGTAAATGACTCTGGTTTTTCCTCCATTCCATATATGAAGTAGCTACATTTTTCCCTGTGATTAATGAGATAAGTTCACATAAAGGTTATATATTCAGCAAAACCTCTGCAGCAGAGTTATGAGCAGCATATTTAATTTTTTTCATTAGAAGTTACACGCTGTTCTAATTTGCTGATTGCCAAGTTATGTCATCCAACTGAAGAGTTTATTGCTAAGGTGCAAAACTACAGAGATATCTGACTGAAATAACCAGAAGAAAAACTGTTATATAAAGGAAAACCAGTCACCTAAACTATAAAATATGGTTATCAGATATTTCAAATAAATCCCTCTATGAACTGAATAAATGTGATCTGAGACTATTCATGGCATTCTTATACCCAAGACTACACTTAAATTAATAAATCTTCTACTGGTATAAATTTACTGCATAAACAGACAATATGCTAGATAGGTCTGTGCAATCACACTTCATAGCTTTGTTTGTAAGCATGTTGCATTTGTATAAAATTGTTTGTTTTTTTCTTCTCGTTTTCTCTCTCTCTTTCCCCAATTCCAATACAGATAACACAATGATTTCACTCTTTTAAAAAGAGTTCTTAAACTCATATAATTCATTCAGACATCTTACTACCTGCTGTAGAATGGATACAAATAAACCAGGGAAGTGATAAACTGCCCATACAGAGCCAAGCGTATAGTACAAAGAAATCAAAATGAGGCTTTTCTGATAATTCATTGTCTCAAAGATCAAGCATATCTAATAGATATTTTAACTGAGGTACTTCTTATTTGTCTTTGATTCCAACATGTATAACTAAATTAGTTTTGTTCTAAAAGGAGAATATCTATTGGAGACATTTAAACTATTTCTTTTAATTGTCAAGTCTTATCTACATATGTATAGTCTCAATTTCCTACCCTCACCACTTCCAAGGTCTTTCCAACCCTACCACGTCCAGTCTAGAAGATAACAAACAGGGATACTGCCTATTGAGTTAATCTTGTAAAGACACTAGAAAGACTTGTCTTGTGTTCAGTGACTGCCAGGCATTACTACCTATTTTCTGTTAGATTTTTTTTTTCCCACAAGAAAATGCAGTTTCATAAAACCTAAATTTTCCATGGGAAATTGTATCATGGGGTTATTTGTGATGGTAGGGGTCAGGGCTCAGTTCCCTGGGACTCAACTTCCAGTTTATGTCCTATGTTCCCATCACAGTTCTCAGGCTGCTGATGGGCACCTCCTACTGCACAAATAAGAAAAATCCTCAGAGCACCCTATCTGCCTAAATATAGGGGTTTCTATGGTGCAAATTGAGTTAAACAGTTTGTGTTGAAGAAGTCAGGGGTCTTGGCTCCCACTACCCTAGCCTTTTTTGTATGGTTTCAGATTCCATAACCCCAAAAGGGGTAGAGGACCAATTACCTAATGGGTTCAGCAAGCTCTAAGGCAAGCCAATCTTATCCAGCCAGTATACCAAGATTGTTGTCTCCTTGTAGGCACAGGGGGGCCTTCCTGAGGGCTGTTCCCATGAAGGCTTCTAGGAGTCTTCTTTAGGAGCAGCAGAACTGCCATCTGCTCTCTCCCAGAGCTGCCCAGCAACTGCTTTTAAACCCTTATTCCACCCTTGACATGATTGACGGGGGCAGATGGGTAGGACCAGCCTTGCCCACAGGAGTTCTCACCAGTGACAAAGTGATTAAAGGAGTTTATGTACCCCCTCAGACACCCTGGCCCTCAGGATTGGAGTAAGGGAGTTAGTCATGTGCAGGGGCTCCCTCATCACAGGGGAAAAAAAGTTTGCCGGAGTCCTGACTTTTCCAGCTCAATGTTGGACTTGTTCTAAGTCAAAGAGGGGCAGTAACACTGAGGTTTGTTAAATTGGTAACTATTTTATATTTTTCCTTTCTGCACTTTCCCTCAGTCTTCTTTCAATTAGATGTGTTTGACAAATTACAAATCCTGAGAAGAAAGGAAGCTCTTTCAGCCATATCTCTGTCACACTAGTAACTGAAAACTATATCAGCAGAAACTAAGAAATCTGAAAATAAGAAGCTATGTTGTTGTTTAGACTTTTCAGGCGCTCTCAATGGGAGCTTCTGAGTGATGGGTCCCTTTGAAGATCTGGCCCTAAAAGTCTAAAGAGGAACATATAGTAGCCTTCTGATTATCATTATTGACAGAGTTAAAAACAATAGATTGCTGAACACTTTTGAAAATCTGACCCTTCATAATTGCATCATAAGTAAATTATTCTATTCAATCTAAACAAGGTGGGTGAGGTAATATCTTTTATTGAACCAACTTCTGGTAGTGAGAAAGATGCTTTTGAGCTTACACAGAGCTCTTCTTCAGGTCTGAGAAACAGAGCGTTACAGCTAAAAACAAGATGGAACAATTTGTTCCACATAAGTAGTTAACACATTTCCAGGGACCATTCAAGGTGAAGTGGTCTGTTAATATCCCTCCAATCACAGGGAGGAAAGGGGAAGGGGTAAGCAGTTAAGGGGAGACGTTAGTGGGTTAAAGAGTGTTGTAATAAGCCATAAATCCATTGTCTCCATTCAGTCCATGTTTCTTTACTCTCTAGTAAAGTTATGAGTCTAAGCTCCCTGGCTCATCTTTTGAAAGTGTTGTGCAGGTTCTCTTTGAGGATGAGGACTGGTAAGTCAGATATAAAGAGATTGCTTTGTGAAAAGCATTCACCCTCAGTGATGTGGTGGTTCTGTCTTTTATTATTTTCCTGTGTGAATTCATTTGAAAGCATAGTGATCGTCTGGTTTCACCCACATAGTTGCTAGTGGGCATTTAGAGCACTGGATGAGGTACACCACATGCATAGTACCCATCGATCTTAAAAGGCATGTTATGGGGGGGTTGATCATGATATCAGTGCAGATAAGTCTGCAGTCACCCATCAAGTATGGGTTGCAGTTGTTGATACTCCATATGGGGTCCAGTGTGGGGTGGTAGGTGACAATGAGGGGTGTGTGGCCAGAGGAGGTTCTCTCTACTGAAGCAGGTTCTCTCAGGATATTTGGGTAGCCCATTCCAAATACCCTGAGAGAACCTGCTTCAATACAGAAAAAAACCCCTCTGACTGCACATTGACTTCAATAGGATTATTCATGTGAAAAATTAAGCATGTGCCTGTTTGCCAGATTGGTGCCAAAATGACATTTATACAACAGACCCGATAAATTGTATTAAAATTCTGAAAAATCTTAGAGATTTTGCAGATATAGATTCATAGATTCCAAGGCCAGAAAGGACCATTGTGATCATCTAGTCTGACCTCTTGTGACACAGGCCATAGAACTTCACCAAAATAATTCCTACAGCATATCTTTTAGAAAGATATTTTTACACTTAAGGTTCAAAATGTATGCCTTATTTCCAGTGTGAATTCATCAAAGTTCAGCTTCCAGCCACTGGATCATACCTTTCTCTGCTAGAGCCCATTGTTAAATATTTGTTCCTCATGCAGGTACTCTGTCTGCATTCAGACTAATGAAGTCACCTCTCAATCTTCTCTTTGTTAAGATAAAAGATTGAGCTCACTGAGTCTATCACTATAAGGTAGATTTTCTAATATTTTAAATCACTCATTCCTCTTCTCTCACCCCTCTCCAATTTATCAACTCCCTTTTTGAATTATGGGCACCAGAACTGGACCCAGCATTTCAGCAGTCACACCAGTGCCAAATACAGAGGTAAAATAACCTCTCTACTCCTATTCCATATTCCCCTGTCCCATATCAGCAGCTCCACTATCTTGCCCAGGATCGATGTCAAGCTGACAGGCCTAGAACTACCTTCAATATCCTGTTTGCCCTTTTAAAAAATTGGCACAACACTAGCTTTTTTCCAATCTTCTGGAACTTTCCTAGTGCTCCAAGACTTTTGAAAATTAACATTAATGGTCCAGCAAGCTCCTCAACCTGTATATAAGAAGTTTAAAAAAGCCAGCTATCTGTGCCTGCTGATTTAAAGATGTCTGACTTTATTAGCATCTGTTTAACTTCCTTCAGAAATACTAGTAGAATGCAAATAATTTATATACTAGTAATAATGAGTGTCATCTGTTTTTCTCCAAATTTAGAATACACGTGTTTATTAAACACTGTCTTTTTTGCATGGTTATTGATAATTCTACCATTTCCATTTGATATTGCCGATACAGTTGTCAGGATTCTTTTTCTTCCTAATATTTTTTAAAACCTCTTTTTTATTGTCCTTAACTCTGCTGGTCAGAGATTTCTCTATTCTCCCTTGGCTTCCCTTGTAATTTTCTACAATTCCTAACTTCTGATTTTATATTTATCACTATCCACTTCCCCTTTCTTTCATTTGTTATATATTTACTTTATTTTTATAGTTTCCTTTATTTCCCTGTAAACCAAGTCAGATTTTTACCCAGAATAGTCTTCTTCCTCGATTGTGGCTTTTTGGGTATATCATAAGGGGTTCTGAAGTGATTCTCAATTATCATTTACATTTTTCTGATTAAATTCCATACATACAGATAGATATAGATAAGCATGTTACAAATAACCATAACTGTATCACATCTAGATCTAAGCTACCATTATTTTTTAGTTCTGTGATCAGCTACTCTTTATCTGTTAGGACAAGGTCTAATAAAAAATAAATAGATGCAGAAGACTGGTTTAACTGAAAGCATGTATTTGAATAATCATGTGTTAATCTATAATTTTCAAAATAAGAAACTAATTTGATGATTTGAGAGAGAACAACATTAAGACTGAAAATAAATAAAAACAAGACTGGTGTGGAAGTTATTTTTTTGGGCAGGGGGGAAGGGAGGGAATAGTCACTAACTGAAAACCCTCAGATTATGTACCAATGTAATTAAACTCATTAAGTCTTGCAAACAGTTTCCCCATAAATTTAAATAATTGTTTTTCATATCGATATCTCCTTCAAGTGAGTTTGCACTATGAGCATAAGGAACTAATCCTGTATGACTGCAGCAGTGAACATGTCTAGAACTCATTGTGGGAGCAGATTCTTAAGTTTGTGTCACAATGTTGCAATAGAGAGTTCTTTTGGTGATGAAAAGAAAAAAAAGAGCAAATAGTCAGAGAACAATTAATCTCCCTTTACTGACTCATTTTAGCATAAATTCAAGTATGAGTGCTGCTGAGGGATTCCAAGCTTTGTGTTAGAGTGAACACAACTTGTCTGAAACATATCAGCTGATCTTTCTAAATGTATATATTTTTTCATAGAAAATAAGACAGGGTTGTTTTGTTTTTGTAATACAGAGGAAAATTTTAAAAACTAAATACTGAAGCAATTTCATTTGAATTACTGAGACAGTTTAAAGGAAAGGAGGGAGCTTTAAGCCACAAGGTGGGGTTAATTGTAATTTGATTTGTCCACAGTTATTTGTTTAGATAATAGAAGGAGGACCCAAGGTCTCATAGAGCTGGTGCTCTGAGACGTTCCATCCTGTCAGCATCCTCAAAGCAAGTTCACATCAGGGCTGACTCCATTTAGGCAGAGAAAATTCAATTAGGATCATTCTGTGGATTTAAGGTTCCCATGGGGATCAGGACAGGCAATATTCAGATTTCATTATTTTAACAAAATATATGCCAACAACTTTTTTTTTCTGTGCTGTCTTTGGCTCCCTCTTCTATTTTTCCCAAGGTATGTTAATCTGTTTGATTTTATGAAAAGTTTAATTTTTTTTCTGATTTAAGGCTGAGTGTATTACATGAATTCATCAAATAACATGGAAGTCATTTCAAGAATAAATTGCCAATTGTTTGGATGTAAAATTATTCTAAAAAGAACAATTTGATCAGCAAGAAAATAAATATCAGAAAATTGGTTCAGTTTTGTGGTTCTGTCATTCCATACTGCATGGAAAACATTTTGGAATTCAATATGCTATTCATGGGGGGGGGGAGGGAGAGAATCTCAGGAGAGGAACCTCCTAAGGGACAATGAATGTAACTTAGGGAGTCAGACACAGTTTACCCAGTACTGTCTTATTTCAGCTCAGCACAGGTCTGCAACTCATTGTAACTATATAAAAAAAATTTGGCTAAGGTTTTGGTCTTGCAAACACTTACTCCTGTAAGTAAGTTTATGCATGAACACCATGATTGCCAACTCCAAAATTTCAAAAATCATGAGTCAAATCCCCCCCAAAAATCATGAAATTGGCCAAAAAATTGAGATAAAAAAATCTACTGCAGTTTTGGTCCATCTTTTGGAATTTGACCTCTCCCTGACTACCCACAGTGTGTGTGTGTGTGTGTGTGTATATATATATATATATATATATATGAGACAGTTAAACAGTGTTGCTAACCCTCCCAAATGAGATAAACACTGCTGGGAGACTAAGAAAGTTAGACAGTTGAGTTTGTCAGCAGAGAGAGAGCCAGAGCTGAGTGTGTTTTTGCCTTACCTTGCAGGTACTCTGTAAGGAAGAGCACACCATGGGAAGTAAACAGCATGTTGCCAACACCACTGCTAGTTCTTCCCCTGCCTGCACTTGTGAGGACCCCAACAGACCGGCACCCTGACCCTGGAGGCTTCCACTCAGGTTCTGGTCTTGACTTGATGAAAGTGTACCCTGCATATCCCCACCAAGAAAAGCCAAGCAGGGGACCCTCCAAGTGTGAAAGGTGTCTGCTGCTGGACTCCCTCAGGAAGCAGGTAAGAGAGCTGCAGGAGGAGGTGACTCATCTGTATGGCATGTTGGGAGCATGAGGACTTCATCTATCAGACACATGTGGTGACATCTGGGATGGACGATGCTAGCTGACTACAGACAACTGCAGCAGCACCACCAGAGGAGACAGGAGAACTGCCTGCTCTGCAAGGAGGAAACTGGCTGCTGGCCACCAGTCATTGCTCCACCTGCACCGTCCCTCCTCCCCCCTAGTCCATTGAGGTCAAGAACCGATATACTGTCCTGGCAACAGGAGGAGAGGAGCAAGTCCCAATGGCTGAGAGGAGGAGATATTTGCCCCCAAGGCTGGGAGGCTCCCTGCCACTGAACTTAAAAGGAGGAGACATGGGGTGCTGGTGATTGGGGACTCCCTTTTGAGGGAAATGGAGGCATCCATCTGCAGACCTGACATGGCACCCAGAGAGGTGTGCTGCCTGCCTGGAGCCTATATCCAAGACATTATGGAAAGGTTTCCGATAATCATCATTCCCTCTGCTCACTACCCCATGATGTTCATCCATGTTGGCACTAATGATACTGCCAGGCCTGATGCTGAGCAGATCACCCTACCTCCCAGAGGCTGTAGTTGCTGCTGAAGGAGCTGTGTTCTCATCCATCCTCCCTGAGAACTCCCTCCGCTGCGGGGCCCTCTTAGGCGCGGTGCCCCATTCCGGGAAAATCAACCGAATCGGCTTAAAGCCGGTCCTGCCACCCCTCCTTGGCATAGAGGAGCAGCTCAGCGAGTCAGTGTTAACATTTCCATTGTCTTCTGACTATCAAGCTAGAAACACACCCTCAAAGACCCTTCTGTGTTTGCAATGGACACTGACCAATATAAGACTTTTTCAAAGTGAGCTGCTTCATAGTCATGGGAGCACAGCCACATTTTGATGAATCTCTGGTGCAAAACCAGCAAAACTTCGGACTTTATCAAAAGTACCAGGAATGACCACACATATCAGCAGATATCTAAAAAGCTGGCAGCCTTGCAAATTTTCCAGACCAGGGCAGGGAGCAAATTAAGAGGCTGAAGAATGAACATTGGAAGACCAGGAACCAGAACCACACCTTAGTCAAATCGCCAACCTCATGCCCATTTTATGAGGTGTTTGTCCATGTGCTGGGTACTGCATCCAGCAAGGAGCTAACCATCGTGCATGACTGTTTCGTCAGACAGGATAGTGCCTTGCTGGTCCCTGAATCCAGCATGGGAACTGATGGGAGCCAGCATCAGGCTCCAAATGAAGTCACTCTGTTGCTGAAACCAGTCCCAGAGCAGGCTGTGGAACAGAAAGAGCAGCAAATTCTGGGTCCATATTCAAAGGAGCTGTTTTAAGTCGTCACCCCGAGGAACACCCTACTGCCGAGCCTGCAGCAAATGTGTAGGAAACGGAAGCTGCCCCTGAGCCCAATACATTTCTGACCCCAATTTAAAGTGTGTTATTATAGTACTGAAAGGGATTTCCACTCCAAGAGCCAATGCAAAATGTATGAGACGCTCCAACTAACAGGGTGTACCGCTAATGGCGGATTGTATCCCAGTGCCTTGGCATCCCTTCTCCTGCTCACCCTAACAAGTTCAAAATAGTGAGCAGGAAATGCAAACAGTAAAGAACAGCTTTAAAGAGTATTTTTACTGTTTTCCTTAAAATAATAATGGCTTTAAGTTTGCCGCTCTGTAATCACTCAATGGCCTTTGGATCCACCTGTGAACAGTGAACTCTGTAAAAAGAACAGGAGTACTTGTGGCACCTTAGAGACTAACAAATTTATTAGAGCATAAGCTTTCGTGGGCTACAGCCCACTTCTTCGGATGCATAGAATGGAACATATATTGAGGAGATATATATACACACATATAGAGAGCATGAACAGGTGGGAGTTGTCTTACCAACTCTGAGAGGCCAATTAAGTAAGTGAAAAAAAACTTTTGAAGTGATAATCAAGCTAGCCCAGTACAGACAGTTTGATAAGAAGTGTGAGAATACTAACAAGGGGAGATAGATTCAATGTTTGTAATGGTTCAGCCATTCCCAGTCCTTATTTAATCCTAAATTGATTGTATCTAGTTTGCATATCAATTCCAGCTCAGCAGTCTCTCGTTGGAGTCTGTTTTTGAAGTTTTTCTGTTGTAAGATAGCCACCTGCAGGTCTGTCATTGAATGACCAGACAGGTTAAAGTGTTCTCCCACTGGTTTTTGAGTATTATGATTCCTGATCTCAGATTTGTGTCCATTAATTATTTTGCGTAGAGACTGTCCAGTTTGGCCAATGTACAGAGGGGCATTGCTGGCACATGATGGCATATATCACATTGGTAGATGTGCAGGTGAATGAGCCCCTGATGGTATGGCTGATCTGATTAGGTCCTATGATGATGTCACTTGAATAGATATGTGGACAGAGTTGGCATCGGGCTTTGTTACAAGGATAGGTTCCCGGGTCAGTGTTTTTGTTCAGTGATGTGTGGTTGCTGTTGAGTATTTGCTTTAGGTTGGGGGGTTGTCTGTAAGCGAGGACAGGTCTGTCTCCCAAGATTTGTGAGAGTGAGGGATCATCTTTCAGGATAGGTTGTAGATCTTTGATGATGCGCTGGAGAGGTTTTAGTTGGGGGTTGAAGGTGACAGCTAGTGGTATTCTGTTATTTTCTTTGTTGCGCCTGTCTTGTAGGAGGTGACTTCTGGGTACTCGTCTGGCTCTGTCAATCTGTTTTTTCACTTCAGCAGGTGGGTATTGTAGTTTTAAGAATGCTTGATAGAGATCTTGTAGGTGTTTGTCTCTGTCTGAGGGATTGGAGCAAATGTGGTTGTATCTTAGAGCGTGGCTGTAGACAATGGATCATGTGGTGTGTCATGGATGGAAGCTGGAGGCATGTAGGTAAGTGTAGTGGTCAGTCGGTTTCCGGTACAGGGTGGTATTTATGTGACCATCGCTTATTAGCACAGTAGTGTCCAGGAAATGGACTGCTTGTGTGGACTGATCCAGGCTGAGGTTGATGGTGGGATGGAAATTATTGAAATCATGGTGGAATTCCTCAAGGGCTTCTTTTCCATGGGTCCAGATGATGAAGATGTCATCAATGTAGTGCAAGTAGAGTAGGGGCGTTAGGGGACGAGAGCTAAGGAAGCGTTGTTCTAAGTCAGCCATAAAAATGTTGGCATACTGTGGGGCCATGTGGGTACCCATAGCAGTGCCGCTGACTTGAAGGTATATATTGTCCCCAAATGTGAAATAGTTGTGGGTGAAGACAAAGTCACAAAGTTCAGCCACCAGGTTAGTTGTGACATTATCGGGGATACTGTTCCTGATAGCTTGTAGTCCATCTTTGTGTGGAATATTGGTGTAGAGGGCTTCTACGTCCATAGTGGCCAGGATGGTGTTTTCTGGAAGATCACCGATGGACTGTAGTTTCCTCAGAAAGTCAGTGGTGTCTCGAAGATAGCTGGTAGTGCTGGTAGTGAAGGGCCTGAGAAGAGAGTCCACATAACCAGACAAGCCTGATGTTAGGATGCCAATGCCTGAGATGATGGGGCGTCCAGATTTCCAGGTTTATGGATCTTGGGTAGCAAATAGAATACCCCTGGTCAGGGTTCTAGGCATGTGTCTGTACAGATTTGTTCCTGTGCTTTGTCAGGGAGTTTTTTTAGCAGATGATGTAGTTTCTTTAGGTAATCCTCAGTGGGATCAGAGGATAATGGCCTGTAGAATGTGGTGTTGGAGAGCTGTCTAGCAGCCTCTTGGTCATATTCCAATTTATTCATGATGACGACAGCACCTCCTTTGTCAGTCTTTTTGATTATGATGTCAGAGTTGTTTCTGAGGCTGTAGATGGCGTTGTGTTCAGCATGGCTGAGGTTATGGGGCAAGTGATGTTGCTTTTCCACAATTTCAGCCTTTGCACGTTGACAGAAGCAATCTATGTAGAAGTCCAGTCTGTTGTTTCAACCATCTGGAGGAGTCCACGCAGAATCCTTTTTTTTTGTAGTGCTGGTAGGGGGGATTCTGTGGGTTAGTATGCTGTTCAGAGGTATATTGGAAATATTCTTTGAGTCAGAGACGTCGGAAGTAGGATTCTAGGTCACTGCAGAACTGTATCATGTTCATGGGTCTGGAGGGACAAAAGGAGAGGCCCCGAGATAGGACAGACTCTTCTGCTGGGCTAAGAGTATAGCTGGAAAGATTAACAATATTGTTGGGTGGGTTAAGGGAACTACTGTGGTGGCTCCTTGTGACATGTAGCAATTTAGATAGTTTAGTGTCCTTTTTCTTTTGTAGAGAGGCAAAGTTTGTGTTGTAAATGGCTTGTCTAGTTTTTGTAAAGTCTATCCATGAGGAAGTTTGTGTGGAAGGTTGGTTTTTTATGAGACTATCCAGTTTTGAGAGCTCATTCTTAATCTTTCCCTGTTTGCTGTATAGGATGCTGATCAGGTGGTTTCACAGTTTCTTTGAGAGTGTGTGAACTCTGTGTGTGTGTTGGGGGAAATGTGTTCTATTTACAAATCTACTCCATTTCAGTTTGAGATATTCCATGCAGTCCATGGGTGATAAAATCATTTCTCCCAACTACAATTGGGATGTGAATTTTTGTCCAGAAAATATGCCATGCTCAGGGAAGAGGAAGACCATGAAGTTCTGCATGTTTGCATGCAGATATATGCGGGGTAGGGAATTTGTATTATATTTGCACTGTTTCTTGAACTTTAATTTTTGTTTGTTTGTTTTGGAAATGTTCTTCTGTTACTTGTTTTTGGGTGTCGTGATGGCAGCTGGCCTGCCTAACAGTGGGTTACTGTTTTACCATATGTTTACAAATAAAGCCTTTTATGGCATCAAGAAAGTTTATTGCCATCACTGCAGCTTACCAAACAATCATGATTTGAGATAATAAAGCTAAAAACATGATCAGGAGCAATTATACATTACTAAGCAAATATTATTTCTCTATACAGTTAGGTAAGCAATTCACACTTCAATAACTTCCTTATATGAACCTAAATTGTGATTCATCTCCCTTCCAATTAATTAATCATAATTTAATTCATAAACACATAGCCTAGCACTTAGGCCCTCACTCTTCCCAAGCATTAAACCCCCAAACCCCCAGATAAGGAACTCCATCACCCCACAAGCACATCCTTAGAGGTACTAGTCTTCCTCTTCCATTGGATCATGCAAGTTCATAATGTGGGAACACACAGCATCCCGGATATCTGTTACCTGGGTGCATCCAGCTCCAGCTGTGGTAAGAGCACTTTCTGGCTGAGTGTACCGATTCAGCAGCCCCTCAGTGTCATAGGTCCATTCAGAGGCAAGTAGCTCACCTGTAGCTTCACAAAGATTGTGAAGAGCACAGGAAGCCACAGTAATGCAGACAGCATTAATGACACTGACATCCAAAGGGGTGTGTAGGAATCTCCAAAGAGATTTCAATCTGCCAAAAGCACATTCAACAACCATTCTCCACCTGCTGAAAGTGAAATTAACTTTTCTTCCCTGGGCATCTGAAATCAGGATACGGTTTCATAAGCCAAGGCAAAAGGGGGAATGTGGGGTCCACCAGAATAATGGAGGGAACAGTAACTCAGTTTATGATGATGCCATTTGGTGGGTGTCACATTGTCTGAAGTGGCTCATGACTGTGAGTGCCAACCTCAGGGTGGACTGTCAAGAAGCATGGGAAAAACCACAAACCGGTTGTGTGTTCTTTAATGAGATTTCACCAACCCAGTAACAAGTGTGATCTCCTAAAGCACTATAACAGTATTACTATGGAGTCACAGACAGTCCCCGTGGACATTCCAGAGTCTCTTGCCACCCAGGCAAGCTGGACTTTGTAATAAATGGGTGCTTTACACTAAAAATGACTACAATATTCAAGTTATTCCCAGTCCCAAATGACCAGTCACTTACCCCAGGTCAGTTGTTCTCAGATCTCAAACGAAAGAAAATACTTGTAGCCGATCCTGTAACAAACTAACTAAAAGTTTACTAACTAGGAAAAAGAAATAAGAGAGTTATTTATAAGGTTAAAGCAGGTAACATACACACACAATGAGTTACAGTCAGGTTTCAGAAGGTGATAGAAACTTCTATAGTAAGCAGACTCTGTATATCCTTTAAGGCTAACCTAGACAAAACAGCTAGGGCCTCCTTGCTTATGCTTAGAAATCCTTGCCACCCAGAGTTCAAGCAGCATAGGAATAATAAAATCTCTTTAACTTGCTTCCAATTAATTTCAGTGGGTGACCCCTGGTTCTTGTGTTATGTGAAGGAGTAAATAACACTTCCTCATTCACTTTCTCCACACCATATGTAAGGGTTCCCCCCCACACACACTCTGAACTCTGGGGTACAGATGTGGGGACCCACATGAAAGACCCCCTAAGCTTATATTCTACCAGCTTATATTAAAACATCCCCAAGGCACAAATTCCTTTCCTTGTCCTTGGACGGTATTGCTTCCACCACCAAGTGATTTACACAAAAATTCAGGGAAGGGTCACTTGGAGTCCCTGTTCCACAAAAATATTCCCCCAAGCCCTTTCGCCCCCTTTCTTGGGGAGGCTTGAGACTAAAATACCAACCAGTTTCCTTACCAAAGTGAGCACAGACCAGACTGTTTGTCTTCAGGACACTGAAATCAATCAGGTTCTTAAAAGAAGAACTTTATTTATAAAGAAAAAAGTAAAAGAATCACACCTGCAACATCAGGATGGAAGATAACTTTACAGGGTAATAAAAAAATTTAAAACACAGAAGATTTCCCTCTAGGCTCAGCTTCACAGTTACAAAAACAGGAATGAAATTACCCCTGTAGCATAGGAAAATTCACAAGCCAAAACAAAAGATAACCTAACTCATTTCCTTGCCCTACACACAGTTTCTGTGGTTTTAGATGGATTATTTCAGATATATGTTTCAGGAGATATTGTACCTCCTTGGCTTCTCCCTCCATCCAGAGAGGGAACAACCCACAGAACAACAAAAAAACCCTTCCCCCCAAGATTTGAAAGTATCTTCTTTTTTCATTGATCCTTCTGGTCAGGTGCCAACTAGGTTATTTGGACTGCTTAACCCTTTACAGGTAAGGCAATCCAGTACAGTTGCCAAGGATACATAAAGGTTGCTACCCTTCCCCCTATATTCATGACACCATACATGATTTTATACACATCTATCATATCTACCTTTAGTCAAATCTTTTCCAAGATGAACAGTCCCAGTCTTTTTAATCTCTCCTCATATGGAAGCTGTTCCAAACCAGTAATCATTTCTGGTGCGCTTCTCTGTGCCATTTCCATTTCTAATACATATTTTTTGAGATAGGGCAACCAGAACTGGATGCAGTATTCATATTTATGTGGTGGCTTTATGATATTTACTGTCTTATTACTTATTCCTTTCCTAATAGTTTCTAACATTCTGTTAACTTTTTTGACTGCCGCTTGTATATTGAGCAGATATTTTCAGCGAATTATCCATGATGACACAAAAATCTCTTTCTTAACTGCTAACAGCTAATTTAGATGTTATCATTTTGTATGTATAGTTGGGATTATGTTTTCCAATGTGCATTACTTTGCATTTATCAACATTGAATTTCATCTGCCATTTTGTTGCACAGTCACCCAGTTTTGTCAGATGTCTTTGTAACTCTCTGCAGTCTACTTTGGACTTAACTATCTTGAGTAACTTTTGTATCATCTGCACAGGTTGTCAGTACTGATCCCTGGGGGACTCCACTATTTGCCTCTCTGCATTTTGAAAATGGATCATTTATTCCTACCCTTTGTTTCCTGTCTTTTAACATGATCCATGAGCAGACCTTCCCTCTTTTCACATGACTACTTTGTTTGGTTAATCTTATGTCCACTGGATCACCCTTCTATACATGTTTGTTGACCCCCTCAAAGAATTCAAATAGGTTGGTGTAGAATGATTTCCCTTTACAAAAGCTGTGTTGACTCTTCCCCAGCAAATTCTTTTCATCTATGTGTCTGATAATTCGGTTCTTTACTATAGTTTCAACCAATTTGCCTGAAGTTAGGATTACTGGCCTGTAATTGCCAGGATCACCATTGGAGCCTTTTTTAAAAAATTGGTGACACATTAGCTATCCTCCAGTCATCTGGTACAGAAGTTGATTTAAATGATGGGTTACATAACATAGTTAGTGGTTCAGCAATTTCATATTTGAGTTCCTTCAGAACTCTTTTGTGAATACCATCTGGTCCTGATGATTTATTACTGTTCAGTTTACCAATCTGATCCAAAACTTTTTTTACTGACACCTCAGTCTGGAATAGTTCTTCAGATTTGTCATCTAAGAATGGCTTAGGAGTGTGAATCTCCCTCACATCTTCTGCAATGAAGACTGATGCAAAGAATTCATTCAGCTTGTCCACAATGGCCTTTCTTCCTTGAGTGCTCCTTTAGCCCCTCAATCATCTAGTGGCACCACTGATTGTTTGGTAAGCTTCCTGCTTCTGATGTACTTAAAACTTTTTTACTCTTAGTTTTTGAGTCTTTTGTTTGTTGCGCTTCAAATTCTGTTTTGATCTGGCTAATTATATTTTAACACTTGACTTGCCGGAGTTTATGGTCCCCAGTTCCTAATAAATCTAAAACTCTCTTTCCTACACCATTGTATCATCCATGCATTGAAACTCTGCAGATCTGCCTTTCTAACTGGTCCTGTGCATGGAACTGGAAACATTTCAGAGAATGCTACCATGGAGGTCCTGGACTTTAATCTCTTATCAAGAAGACTAAATTTGGCCTCCAGGACCTCTCTGCTACCTTTTCCTATGTCATTGGTACCTACATGTATCACAACCACCAGCTCCTCACCAGCACTGCACATAAGTCTATATAGATGTGCTGAGAGATCTGTAACCTTTGCACCCAGCAGTCAGACCATAATACAGTCTCCCGGTCATCACAAACCCAGCTATCTATATTTTTAATGATTGAATCACACATTACTATTACCCATTTCTTTCTAATAACTGGGATTCCCTCCCTCAGAAGGATATCCTCAGTGCAAGAGGATACCATGACATCATGTGGAAGGAGGGTCCAAACTATTGGATCATTTCCCTCTCCTCCAGTTTGATGTTCTCCTTCCCAAAACTTTTATCCTCCTCAACAGCTTAGAGGCTGTCATACTGGTATAGGTCCACTCTACTTTGTCCTGGAAAGTCTCATCTATATACCTCTTTGTCCCCCTTAGCTCCTCCAGTTCAGCCACTCTGGTCTCAAGACCATACTCTGTCTCCGAGGGCCATAAGATCCTTGCACCTATATGCCACCTGCCCCACAAGGTAGATAATCACACATGCTGCATTCAAAACAATAAACTGCTGCTGGACTTCTGCCAGCATTCTTATTACTCCTGGAGTGTTTGCTTTGTTTTGTTTGGGGGGTTTTGGAGGCAGTGGAGGTTGGGTGGGTTACTGGACAAAGTTTCAAGAATGTTAGGTGTATCTGGCTCTCATGTTCCTTCTCTAAACTCCCTTGCAAAACTTCTCTGTAAGCTGCTCCTGTTTGCTAGCCCCTCTGGTAGCTTAGAAGCTGGCTTTTAAAACCCTATCCACTTCCTGGACAAAACAATGCTGATAAGTGATGGTCACATAAACACCACCCTATACTGGAAACCTACTGACTGCTATACTTACCTACATGCCTCCAGCTTCCATCCAGGGCACATCACATGATCCATTGTCTACATCCAAGCCCTAAGATACAACAAATTTGCTCCAATCCCTCAGACAGAGACAAACACCTACACGATCTTTATCAAGCATTCTTAAAACTAAAATACGTATCTGGGGAAGTGAGGAAACAGATTGACAGAGCAGGATGGGTACCTGGAAGTCACCTACTATAGGACAGGCCCAACAAGGAAAATAACAGAACACCACTGGCCATCACATACAGCCCCAGCTAAAACCTCTCCAGCACATCATCAACAATCTAAAACCTATCCTGGAAAATGATCCCTCACTCTCACAGACCTCGGGAGGCAGGCCAGTCCTCACTTATAGACAGCCCCCAAACCTGAAGCAAATACTCACCAGCAACTTCACACCACACCACAGAAACACTAACCCAGGAACCAATCCCTGTAACAAACCCCATTGCCTATTCTGTCCCCATATCTACTCTAGCGACACCATCAGAGGACCCAACCACATCAGCCACACCATCAGGGACTCATTCACCTGCTTATCTACTAATGTGATATATGCCATCATGTACCAGCAATGCCCCTCTGCCATGTACATTAGCCAAACCAGACAGCCTCTACGTAAAAGAATAAATGGACACAAATTAGATATCAGGAATGGTAACATACAAAATCCAATAGGAGAACACTTCAATCTCCCTGGACATTCTGTAACAGATTTAAAAGTAGCCATACTTGAACAAAAAAACTTCAAAAACAGACTTCAAAGAGAAATTGCAGAACTAAAATTCATTTGCAAATTTAACACCATTAATTTGGGCTTGAATAGGGACTGGGAGTGGCTGGCTCACTATGACACCTCCACATAAATTATTGGGAGTGGACTACATCCACCCTGATTGACTTGGCCCTGTCAACACTGGTTCTCCACTTGTAAGGTAACTCCCTTCTCTTCATGTGTCAGTATAATAATGCCTTTATCTGTAATTTTCACTCCATGCATCTGAAGAAGTTGTTTTTTTTACCCACAAAAGCTTATGTCCAAATAAATCTGTTAGTCTTTAAGGTGCCACCAGACTCCTTGTTGTTTTTGTGGCTACAGACTAACACAACTACCCCCTGATACTTTTAAAACCCCTGTTCTTCCTGAATAGCCCTACCTCCTGGGTAATAATTAATGGAACCTACAGGGATTAGGGATCAAAGCCTTGTTAAGAATCTCTCATCCTTGCCTAGCAGGCTTCTTGGCTCAGCACAGGACCTTCCCCAAATAGACCAGACTATATACAACAGTCAAGCAGCATGGACACAACAAAACGACCCACTACAGACAACAAATTCATCTAAAGGGTCACATACGATAGCTCAGTGGTTTGAGCATTGGCCTACTAAACCCAGGGTTGTGAGTTCAGTCCTTGAGGGGGCCACTTAGGGATCTGGGGCAAAATCAGTATTTGGTTCTGCTGATGAAGGCAGGGGGCTGGACTTGATAACCTTTCAAGGTCTCTTCCAGTTCTAGGAGATAGGATATCTCCATTTAAAAAAAAAAATAGTTGCTCCTCCATCATCTGGAGAACTTCCTTGCAAAACTCTCCTGTTTGCTACCAAAGCTAGTTATGATATGTATACATATATTACTATATGCACAGTATCACATTTTACATATGCATAATATATCTAGTTATATATGCAGTATTGTGGTTGAAGGCCACAAAACATGCAAAGAAGTAGAATTTTGTGTGGAAAGACTTACGTATAGAGGAAACCTGGCAACTGTTTTGCTTGAGAGAAAAGCTGATAAAATCTTTTTTTCTGGTGCAGTTTTGCTAGCATACTGACATAAGCAAAAGGCAATAAAGAAAGAATACCGCAAAAATAAAAGTGCTAATGTGGAATATGCTGTTACTGCTAGTTTGCTTCTGACCACTAGTATAATGTCAATATAGTGAGAGGGCTCTTAAAAATTTGAGGCTGGTGATGTAGCATGAGACTAGTTCTTGAAAACTTTAGCATATTCACCTATTCTGAATAAGTCAAATGTTGATATAATTGAGAATTTTATATTATGTAATTGTTCGGAAAGCACATTTAAACTTTGGATATGAGAGGTATCACTGACAGTTACTGGCTTAGGACAAGGTAATTTTGCATGGTACTCTCACAAAAAATGCTGGATTCAGTTACTAATTGAACTCACAGAAATAGCTGGTTTGTTCTTTAACATTTTCATGCTAAAAGTTCCCAGTGTGCCCATCACTGACAGTAATTGCACTGAGAATATTGTTAGACTCTTATTGCTAAGGACTTAAACGTATACATTTTATTCACAGGGGCCGAAATGTTGATATTGTTAACACACCAAAGTTACTGTTGGTTACTTCTTTAAAAATGTGCGCAAGCTGCAACAGAAAACATGTTAGGTCCAAACTGAGTAGACTTACATTGAAGTGAAAAGAGAAAAAACAGAAGGGGATGATCTGTGCTATGGACATGTTGTGGGAAAATGCAAGTGAGTACTTCACTGAAGCGGAAGAAAAGACTATGCCATCTGCCTCCATTGGAGGAGTGAAGAACACCACATATGGGAAAACACATGTGATACAGAAAAGAACTTTGCCTTCTGAAATCAGGAAGCAATTTACCATAGAAACTGGTTTGTTTAACCAAGTAAAATGATGCTAACTCACTATGACAGAAACTCACACCCTCCACCTCAAACTGTCTGCTGTGTTATATAATAATTATTTTGGCAGAACAAATATCTTCTTATAATTGCCCAGAGTGCTAACACAGACAAATGAAACAATAGCAGTGATTTCCTTCCTGTTATCCCTTCCCTTCCTCCTCCACCCAACTTTGTCCATATTTTTAAAAACAGACACACCAGACCTGTCTTTAGCAGCTAGAGATTGTAGCATGGCACTCACATGGCAACAGACATAACTAGGAATGCAGAAACAGTATCAGAATGATTTTACAGCAGACTTGACTGAACTTGAGATTCGTGCCATCCAAATGATACCAGTTTGGCAGATAATAATGGATTAATTATTCTGCTTCATACTGAGTGAAGTATCAGTGTAGCCATAATATAACACGCAGAAAAAGCAAAGTAGACTTAGCTATTATTGCAGTCTTGTTCCCTTGGGTCTTTCCCTCTCCTCACCTCCCCTCTATTGTATTCTACATCTGCCTGTCACATCTTCTCTCTATTTCAATTATACGTTCTTTGGAGAAGAATCTGTTCTCTATTTCATGTTTGCACAATACCCCATACAATGGGCCCCCAATTTTGAGTGGGTTCTCTCAACATTATTGGAGACCAAAATATTAATAAACTAGATGGCTTTATCCACAGAAAGGAGCATAATCTCATGAAAATTATCCATCTGATGATGATTAATTCTTTTTTTTATATCACTCTAGGTCTCTTCTATCTATGCATTTCCTATGCACCTGTCATCTGGCTATTTTGGCTCCAAGTACAAAGTAAAGTCCAATTAACTCTATCTGTAAAAGTTCCATACTCTCTACTACTCAAATTAATTAGGTTATCCATTTTTGCCAGATGCAAGACAGGTCATTCTCCAGCCCTGTTATTTAAAAAGGCACCTCATGTGAAAAGGTGTTTCTTGCATCTGAAAAGGAGCAGGCTTGGCCTCATGCTAATCTCTTGTAGTAAGGAGCCCTATGGCTGAACCTTCATAGAGAACATTGTTTCCGCAGGCTCCCACAGGTTTCATCTTGGGTCCTGTCAGTCTCTTCATTGCCTGTATAGCTGTCTTTGGGACAGATAAGTGAACTGTATGGTAGCCACGCCCTAGCCTATTGAGGACCTTTAAGATTAGAACCAAGCCCTTGAAGAAGAAAAAAGGACACCTGGTCCCTGCTTCACATCTTAACTATATTTTCTGAATGTTATGGGATGATCTCTTCTCCATGATAGAGAGTGTGCAAAGGATCCTTCTTCATTGCTTATGGCACTTAATTGCTGACCATTTCTCTTGGGACTGTACCCCACATCTCTGCCTTAGAAAATAACTTCCTTTAACACTGTTTTGCTGAACACAGCCATACAAACTTCTGCTCCAGAAAAATTCTATCAGAGGATGGCAACTATAAACAATGTTTCATTTTCTGATTTGTTGCCATTGCAGTACAGAAACATAACTATAGCTATGGTACTTTCTAGCTCAACAGATCTGCATCTTTCATGTATTCAGTCATATCAATTTTATACTCATGTATTGGCTACAGAGTCTATCTGTCTTTCTTTCTTTCTAGCATATCAATAGATTTATCAACTTATGTTTAATTGCAGAATTTTATTATTGGTACATGAGCTAGATAGAACAGTGCTAAACTTTTCTATCTGAGGTTCAGTTTGCAGAGCTGGCAGTTAGATTTTTCTTTTTTAAGACTGATCAAATTTGATTTGGAATTTTTTTGTGACCTGATTAACATGGAACTCTACATTGCCGTTTTTAGAAAGTCACTTTTCAGAGTATAATCATACTTTAAAAGTCTGCTAGCAAGAGAAAGTAACAATATACTGGAGAAAATAAAACCACAGAGGGAAGAGGCAAAAGGTTATAATAGTCAAAGGTAACTGTTTTCCAATCTTCACAGCTAACTGAGCACCACTGCATTAGAGATGCTAGCATATGTCTGTGTGTAAAGGTGGAAGTTACTGAAAAAGCCTATTAAAGTATTTTTCCTTGCTGTATTTTTTACAATTCTAAATTCTCTTATTAATAATATTGGATTTTCTTTCTCCCTCCCCCCCCCCCATCCCCTTCAACTAGATTCAGAATGCCTGATCAAAACAAATTACAGGACAGCCTTATAAATTAGTTACAGTAGACTACTGTTGAATAGTGACATGTCTGTTTTGCCATGGTGATGCTCATCCTCCAGAGGTAATGTCACCTAGGTTGTCAGACAAGCAACAGCATTCTCATAAATAATCCATGTGATGCTAATACAGAATGATTTGTGATGCCTTATAAAAAGTTTGGTTGGTTCTGATTGAGTTTCTCTTAAGATACAGTGTAGTTAACACTGTGAACTGATCTGACTTGGTTGACTCTCATTTATGAACAGGCCATTCTAAAATATGTTTGTAATATGATGGCACTATGCAACCCATCCACATTTACAGAGATTACACACAGGAAATTTTAATGTTCTTGGATTAAGTCAGTTACAAACTTCCTACATGGGCTTCAGAGGTGAATATTCTGTCCTTCCAAAAATTTAAATGGCACAACTGGAATTTAAAGTGCAGTTTAAACTATGAAAAATTTGGCTCTGTGGTCACTTTAATAAGGTTACCAGGTATGGTAAAGTAGCACCTATTTTTCACCAAAAAGAGCAAAAGTGCAAATACACAGTTGTAATTTAAATTAGTCCCTATTTGCAACTTATAAATATGGGACAGATGCTATTCTAATACTTGAAAAATCTCTCAGGATGTTCCTACAGCAGAAACATTGAGCCAGAGCCCACCACCAAACTATTCATGTTTCTGTGCATCTAGTTTCAGTTCTACTGGTTGTTTAGCTTCTTCTTTTGGTTAGGGAGTTCCCGGGCATTTAATATTCTCTGTTTCTCTTTCTGCCTTTCATTCTAGGGGACAAATTCTATCTTGTCTTGACATACATTCATAGAACTGTATTGACTTCACTGATGTGGTGCTTATCTGCGCAGTTCACCTCAGATATCCTTCAGTGATGAAAATGTAGTTCTCATTATGAAAACAGTGTAAACCATACATGTAGCAATTAGTATTCTTGTTGCACTTCACCTAGTGTTAGTAAGGTACATTGTGTGGGCTGCATTTTTATGCAATTTGATGGAAGGCAATTCAATAGCTCTCTAAAAATTATAAGATATTTTCTCTAGAACATTACTGCGGAAAGTGAGAAGCAGTAAGACAGAAGATAGGGCAGAGTCCTCAACTCTGGAGGTATGAAATGTTATAGCTGGTTATTGTAGAGTTATGATTGTGATATTGTGGACTATGCCTCTAAGGGCAGAGTTTCCTAGACAGAGAGGCTGGGCAGAGCATTGTGAAGCTATTGATTTTATGCACAGCCAGTTGGCATGAGATATGGAATAAAGCAGAGTTCTTGCAAACACCTTAAACACTGAGTGATTACTAAACAGTACCAGGAGTAAAAAGGAAATCAGGCCATATCCTGAGAGTGGAGGAATGAAACAGTTAAAAGCCCTATCAGAGCTGAGACTCTCTCGAAATGTGAGAAACAACAGTGGAAAGTTTATACAGTACTTCATTCTGTATGTGCAATGAATGCCAGCAAGAAGGAAGACAGTCAGAAGGTAGCCTTCTTTCTGACAACAGCTGGTTCTGGAGCACCTGATATATTTAACAGTTTTCAGTTAACTCAGGTAAAGGGACTAACTATGAAACTCTATTATAGAAATTTGCACTCCATAGAAAGATGAAACATATGACCCAGAAATTTTTGAACAGAAAGTACAAAAACAAAGAGGAATCTATAAAAGAATTTATGATTGATCCAAGGCTGAAGAGCCAGTCATGCAATTTTGGTGAACTAACAGCGTCCCTGATAAGAGTCCAGATCATGTTTTGGATCTGGGACAAAACCCTCTGAGAGAGAATATGGGAAGAACAAAATTAACCGTTGACAAAGCAGTTAGAATTTGCCAAGAAAAAGAAGTGACCCAGTCCAGAAGTAAGTTTATGGAGAGTTGACAGGGCCTTGACACAATAGACATGGTAGAGCATCCGAAATACTACAAGAAAAGGAACCAAAGGAAGAAAGGCATGCAGATCTGAAAAGTTGGAGTCCACCAAAAACAGCACATGGAACTACGCACACCGTGGCAAAGCAAAAGACAAGACAATGTCCAGCACATAGGGAACGATGCAAGAAATGCAGTGGATTGCATCACTTTGCAAGAGTTTTAAATCACCTGCCAAGTATGCACAGAATGGACCAAGAGGACAATGACAGCACCAATTGCTCAGATGAATTCTTAATAGGCCATCATTGCAGCAAATGATGAATAGACAGTCAATCTGAAAAGAAATTGGATAGCTGTTAATTTTAAGTTGGATGCTGATAGACAAGCAATACTTTGCCAGAAACAGTGTTCTTAGCACTAAAGGAAAAGCCATGGGTATCGAAGGATAAAAGCTCCAGGCTTAAAGTAGTGAGCTGCTAAAGGCATATGTGAAATAAATGGAATAGGTAAATAGCAAACTGGAAAAGATATAATTTGTAATAATACCAGGAGAAAGAGCTCTCATTATTGGGTTAAAAGAGAGTCAAGCCCTTGGTCTGATCAAAAGGGTGCACTCTTTGGAGGGGCAAAACAACTGAGGAAGAGTTTCAGGATGTCTTCCAAGGGATAGGGAAGCTCTCAATAGAGTACAAAATAGAGCTGAAGAGGTCCAACCAACCCATGATTCATGACCCTAGGAAAGTTCCCTTCACCCTAAGGCAGAGGCTAAAAGATTATCTGGATAGGTTTATTGCTCTGGGAATCATTGAGTGAGAAGAACCAATGGAGTGGGTATACTCACTAGCCATTGTAGAAAAAAAAGACAGAACCTTCTACTTGTGTATAGCCCAAAAGAATTAAAATAGCTGTGTAAAAAGGATCATTTCCCACTACCTACAAATGGAGAAATTTGAAGGGATGCTGATGTCAAATATTTTTCTAGGCTTGATGTATCAGCAGGGCTCTGTCAGGTGCCCTTAGAAAAGCAGAGCACACATTTGTGCACATGCACCAACCCCCTTGGAAACACTGTTTCTGCGGACACTGCCATCTGAGGTGTCTCACAGGAAAATGCAACATTTTTTGATGGTAGAAAAGGTACTGAGCTTTAAAAAGATGATGTTTTGATCTGGGGAAAACACTAGAAGACCATGATCAGGGGCTCTGAGCAGCTTTGGAAAGAACCAGAGTAGCTGGGCTAAAGCTAAACAAACAAGAATGTAAATTCTATGTAACAGAAACAACAGACCTGGAAGAGAAGTTTACAAAGCAAGGTGTACAGGAAGGTCATGGTGGGACGGAGTTCATCATCAACATGCCTGACCCAACATACAAGGAAGTACAAAAATTCCTTGGGTTGGTGAACTATGCAGGGAAAGTTGTGCCTAATCTAGCTGCCTGAATCAGCCTCCTCAGAGTGCCACTGGGCAAAGCTGTGCAATGGTCGTAGCATGGAAATCTTAATAAGGAGTTTGAGAAACTGAAGGACTTAATTAAAGAGTCCCCAGTCCTGTGGTACTCTATGACCGTAAGTGCAAAACTCAGTTGTTCGTGGATGTCTACAAGGAGGGTATTCACATGGTCCCCAATGAAATAATGGTTACCAAAATGTGGAATAGAGATGTAAGTGCTTTGTATTTGTCAGATTTCCCATTTTGTTCACAAAAAGAACATTCTTTTGGCAGATACAGACTAACACAGCTGCTACTCTGAAACCGCTCATTTTGTTCACAGTAGTTCTTCTACTTCAGTTTCCATAACTTACGTACTTGTGGAGCAAGCTAAGTATATGATGAGATTTACTATTACAGTAGGGAATGATTCTGCTCCCGCTATCCCCAACGGTGAAACTTCAGTTGATTTACATAACAGGAAGATTGGATACTCTAGTTAGGAAGGATACCCCCCGCCCCATCCCCTTGCTTTGATGGTTACAGTTGGGCAAAAAAAATTTGTCTTGAAACTTTTTTCCATCCGAAAATACAGATTTGGCAATATCAAAATACTTTGTAAATGTATGAGGTTTCACCAAACTTTTTCAGTTAAAATAAAAAGGCAACATCAAAAAATTGTGAATCAAAAATCAATGTTTCATTTTGACATTTTTAAAACAAATTGTTTCAATTTTTTCAGTTCAAAACAACTTTTAATTTCAAAATGTCTTTTTTTAAATAAAAAATGTTTTAAAATGCAAAATAAAATTTTGGATTGAAGAAAAATTGTCATTTGAAATTTTATTAGACTTCAATTCACAGAAAATGTTTTTAAAATTAATTTTGGTTTGAACCCAAGCATTTTTTAATTGCCAGTGATTCAAAAAATATGTTATTCACACAGTTCTTCTCATACCTAAGGACTAGAGGTAGGAGGATGTCCAAGAGTTTCATGGCAGTAGAAAAATATAGTTGCCCAGAGCAAGGGATTGGAAGCTGAAAAGAAGGCACCAGGAAGGAAGGAAGCTGCATTCAGGCACAGGAAGGAGCGGTTCTAAAGCAGAAAGGTAACTTATGACACAAATGAGCTATGTAGGGAACCAAGCAGCCATGGGGCTGAGGCACTCAATTAACCAATGTGCGCATCTACTGTTGTTTATTTTTTCACTAATTTTCCAAATTGTCCTATTTTTCTTTAAAAAATAATTTAAAACATTATCTAGAGCTTGATCCCTAAACCAATTGGCACATAATATTAAATAAGCCACTGTCAGGGCCAACTTTAGGCTGATTCCCCCACACCTAAGAGGGCCCCGCACCCAGTGGTGAGCTGGAACCGGTTCCCAAGCTCCGACAGCTGTCCGCCCCGCCCCTGGCCCGATCACCTCCCCCTCCTCCCCTGAATGCTCCGCCCCCCTTCCTCTCCCCCTCCCCTGCTTCCCATGAATCAGATGTTCGCGTGAGAAGCCTGGAAACAAGCAGCGGCAGGTAAGCTGGGGCAGGAGGGTACGAGGAGGGCTCCAGGCAGGTGTGACGTGGCCTAGTCCGGCTCTGTCCGAGTGGCTCTGGCCCAGCCCTGGCCCCGGCCCTGGCCGAGCGGCTCCGGCCCCACAGCACGGGTCCAGCCCGGCCCAGGCCCCGACTCTGGCTGGGCGGCATGGCTCCAGCCCCAACTCTGGCCGGGCGGCGCGGCTCCAGCTCCAGGTGGCATGGCTCCGGCTCGGGCCCCAGTCCTGGCCCCGGTGCGGCTCCAGCGGGGGTAAGCGGCATGGTAAGAGACCAGCAGCGGGGGCACGGGGGTTGGATAAGGCAGGGTCAGGGAGTCCCGGGGACAGGGAGCGGGTGTGGGGGGTTGGATCGGGCAGAGGTTCTGGTGGGGTGATCAGGGGATGGGGAAGGGGGGTTGGGTAGGCGTGGGAGTTCCGGGGGTCTGTTGGGGTGGTGGTGGATGGGGCCAGGGCAGTCAGGGGACAGGGAGCAGGGCAAGTTGGGTAGGGGGTGAGATCCTGGGGGGCAATTAGGGTGGGGGGTCTTGGGAAGGAGTGGTCAGGGGACAAGGAGCAGGGGGGTTGATGGGTTGCGGTTTCTGTGGGGGTGCAGTCAGGGGCTGGACATGGGTGGGGTCGGATGTGGGGGGGGATGTACTCACCGTGTGGTTCCCTACCAGGTCTTCGGCGGCAGGTCCTTCAGTACTGCAGATGACCTGGAGCGAAGACCCGGAGTGATGCCGGGTGAGTCATCCCTGCCGGGACCCCGTCAAATCGGGCCCCGCACTTCCTAAAGTCGGCCCTGGCCATTGTTACCCCAAATCTCAGTGTAGAATAATAAGGAGGTGACATATACAACAGGTTTGACTCCTACCAGCATCTATCAACTGGGAGAATTAGAAATCTGTGTGCCTCCCACCCGTGTTGTATTGAAATAAAGGATAGAAAGAATATAACCTTAAACAGAAAGAAGATTTATTAAGGGATAGATATAACTGGGGGAAGATTCACTATGGGGAACACTACAAATACAACTACCCACGAATAGATTCCAGTAAGGGGACATAAAGCCCAGGCCCTTAAACTCTCCCTTGGGTAAACTAATAAATGCCCCAAAATAATTACAGTCTCTCTTCTAACTGCAGAGGGAGGACACCAGCAACGGATGGTCCGTCTTAGGATCTCCGGAACATTGGAGGATCTGGCTCTCTTACTGTCGAAGCAGGAGGTCAACAGATCTGAGCTGATGGCAAGCCTTCACTGGATCCTTTGGTGGATTACAGGAATCAGTAGGTATCAGAGTCCTTGACAAAGCCAAAGTCTTGATCTGATGCTGTGCAAAGAACCTGGACATGGCTGCCTCGATGGTGAACAGCTCCTGCGTCACTGCTGACAATTCCTTATATGCTCTCTGTGGTGCGCCTTTTTGCGGCACACTCTGACAGGCACACACTGACAGGCCGTGCCTCCAACCAGTTCCAGCCAGTTCTCAGTCCCTCAAGTTCTGCCTGGAAACAGAGTTTTGGTGGGAAAATGCCATGAAGAAGGGCACCAAGATGGAGTTCAAACCCTCCCTAACATAGGCGCCATCTTGAATTTCTAATCTCCATTTTGAATTGCAGCAACATTCCTGACAGAATATAATCATGTATCAAAACACCTTCCGCCATTAATCCACTCACTTCACCAGATGCTCACTATACTCTGCAAATTACAGAAATTGTTATTAATAATCTGATTTAATATGTTATTAACAAACATGACTATTGTAACTCCTCCAGAACACACAGATATTTAATATATAATTGATATTTTGTTAAAGAATAGCTCTCAAACCATCTCTAATGTTAATCAATCATTTTGGGGAAGGAAAGGCAGGTGTGAAACTAGAGTTCTTCTGCATGACTCAGGTATAGCACCTTCCCAAACTTTCTCAAATTCTCTTCCTTTCTCCATACTCTGCTGTAGCTTTGAAGAGTGTGGGACACTCTTTCACAAAACCACTTTTTCAGGCTTCACAGAAAAAAAAAAGTTCAATAAACACACCCAGTGCATATGGCTTACTCAAGCAGTTTACACCTTGGGAGGAAAACACAGAACACCATTAAGGTACAATATATTCAAAAGGTTATTGATCTTGTTTTACAGGAACTTCTGATTCAGACAATTCCATTTCAGTTGGCATAAAGCTTTATTTTGCATCCAAAGAATCAGCTGATCTACAGAGAGCCAGAGAGTCACTGGACATAAAGAAAAACCAGCAAAGAGAAATTCACTTCACTTCTCAGCAACTTTTCCCATTTCCACAATTAGAAGTGCCCACTATTCTTTGTCACTCCTTAGTCCATGGCTCAGGTTCATAGATCTTGGAGTTCCAGTTGTTTTCCTTTCAATCTTTTGCTAATAGAATCTTTTCAGTATATCACTGGTCTTCCGTGTCCTTTCTTGTTGTCTTCTTCACCCATGTTTTCTTTGCTTGTAATTTTTCTCCCATTCTTATAATGTCCAGCCAACAACAAACCTGTACTCACTAGCCTATCTATTACTGAGAATCCCAAATTTATCTTCCCCCTAATGTCTTCCATGCATGCTCTATCCTCCACATGTGTGCCTTTCTCTTCAGTATATTATTTTCCTACTACTTGTATCTTCTTTCTTCCATCTCTGTAACACCTACCATTTCCAAACCATGCAGCAGGCAGGGAAAAACACATGCAGCTTATACTTTTTCTTTCAGTTTGTTACTGAATTGCCAGTACAACAGTACTCCTGCCATCTTTTCCTCTGCCGCCCATGCACTCTGAATTCTTTTTTATAATTCTCCAGATCTCTCTTTGATGGCACTAAGTGTACTTTCCAAGTACACAAATTCGTTCTTCTGCTTCAGCTTCTCTCCTGACACTTCAAACAACAGTTCTTCTCCCAGCTACCCTACTTGCATAATTTCATTTTTTCTTTGTGTTTACCTTCAAACCATGACCTTCAAACACAGATGCCCACTCTGATACCATATTTACCTGTTCCTCTTTGCTGTCAGCCAAAAGAGTCAGATCATCAGCACCCTTAGTTTTCTCTGTCTGCATAGGCTTGGTTCTTCTGCTAATTAACTCCATATCTAGAACAAAGAGATGTGGACTCAGCATACTGGCTTGTCTCAATCCCACCATCACCTCAAAACTCTCTGAAATTCCATGTATTGTCACCATCTTAGCTTCTGGCTCTTGATACAGCTTCTCTATCATCTCCTCTCCTTGAAGTCCTGCTCTGATTTATCTTGGCACTCCAAACACTAGCATCCACAGAACCAAGTCATATGCTTTCTCAAGATCAATAAATGCTACATAGCAGTTAAACCCTCTGTCAAACTGTCTGGAGTAGCCCACGAGTGTGAATGCCAGCCTCAGACTGTCAAGAATCAGGGCAGAAACCCAAAATTGGTTGTGAGTTCTATACTTAGATTTCACTAACCAAGTAACAAGTGTGAACTCCTCAAGCACTATACAGTCTTACCATGAAGTCACAAACTGCCCCCATGGGTACTCCGGTCTGTCTTGCAACCCAGGTAAACTTGCCTTTGTGATAGATGATCCCTTACACCAAAAATCACAACAATATTCAGGTTATTCCCCATCCCAAAGGACCAGTCCCTTACTCCAGGTTAATTGGTCCTTAGACCTCACACCAAAGACAGTGCTT
The DNA here is from genome assembly GCF_013100865.1 of Trachemys scripta elegans. Classification (NCBI taxonomy): domain Eukaryota; kingdom Metazoa; phylum Chordata; order Testudines; family Emydidae; genus Trachemys; species Trachemys scripta. The sequence goes on along the minus strand of NC_048299.1, from coordinate 116,048,151 downwards.
GTGGCCAATCCTATAATAAACAAATTAAAGCTTTATTAACTAAGACAAAGATAAAAGAGAGTTATTTACAAGGTGAAAGCAGGCAAACATGCAGACACAAATGAGATACAGTCTTAGGTTCCAAATGTAATAGAAGGCTGTGATATGCAAGCCCTCTATGTCCTCTAGAGCTAGCCAAAGCCAAGCCGTTTGGGGATCCCTTGCTTATGCTTAGAAATATTGCCCTCTCCAAATTATAGGCAGCATAGTGATACAATTCCTTCATGTCAGGGATTTTTTTCCCTTCCCCCAGAGTTCAAGGTAATGGGATGAGTTCCTGCACAGGTTGCCTGTTCATGAATGTAGGGACGGGAGCAATCAATAAAGTCTTTCTCCTTTGATGTTTCACAATAGTTCATTTGGGTTCAATGGACCTTCTTTTTTGCAGAACCAGCACTTTACATTAATTAATGCTTCTTTCCTGTTTGGCAAGTTACACAATTACAGAGGTTTACAATGCAAACAATCAATATAATGTTATATCATGGGCTTCATATGTTATAAGTGAGATCAATGCATGCAGTATCCTACAACTATTTCATCAAATCTTAACACGAAAGACATTCTTATCAACTTAACATCCATTTTAACAATGCTAACACACAGGTGAGCCAGACTGGTCTCCAGCTATGCATTTCTCAATGTTCAATGAGGCCTTGGTATGTGAGGCCAGCATCACACCCTCCTTTTATCATACTTTCAAACTTCTGTCTCATTTCACATATTGCATCAGTAGTACTTCTTCCCTTCCTAAATCAGTGTTGCTCCTCTCCTATATTTTTCTTCACCTTAGAATCATAGAATCATAGAAGATTAGGGTTGGAAGAGACCTCAGGAGGTCATCTAGTCCAACCCCCTGCTCAAAGCAGGACCAACACCAACTAAATCATCCCAACCAGGGCTTTGTCAAGCCGAGCTCCATCGTCTTTGGAACCCCTCTTCAGGTAGTTGAAGGCTGCTATCAAATCTCCGCTCTTCTCTTCTGCAGACTAAACAAGCCCAGTTCCCTCAGTCTCTTCTCGTAAGCCCCTTGCTCCTCAACCTTGCTTCGAGATGACTCTCAAGGACTTTGAGAGGCTGATTTAACAGGATGATGCCCGAGTAGGTGTTTGGATCATTTACAAAAAGAAGAACAGGAGTACTTGTGGCACCTTAGAGACTAACAAATTTATTAGAGCATAAGCTTTCGTGGACTACAGCCCACTTCTTCGGATGCATATAGAATGGAACATATACTCTGAGAGGCCAATTAATTAAGAGAAAAAAAAAACTTTTGGAGTGATAATCAAGCTAGCCCAGTACAGACAGTTTGATAATAAGTGTGAGAGTACTTACAAGGGGAGATAGAGTCAATCAATTCTAGCTCTGCAGTCTCTCTTTGGAGTCTGTGTCAGATTTGTGTCCATTAATTCTTTTGCGTAGAGACTGTCCGGTTTGGCCAATGTACATGGCAGAGGGCAGAGGGGCATTGCTGGCACATGATGGCATATATCATAGAGCTAGAATTGATATGCAAACTAGACACAATCAACTCCGGTTTGAATAAGGACTGGGAATGGCTGAGCCATTACAAACATTGACTCTATCTCCCCTTGTAAGTACTCTCACACTTATTATCAAACTGTCTGTACTGGGCTAGCTTGATTATCACTTCAAAAGTTTTTTTTTTCTCTTAATTAATTGGCCTCTCAGAGTTGGTAAGACAACTCCCACCTGTTTATGCTCTCTCTCTGTGTGTATATATATCTCCTCAATATATGTTCCATTCTATATGCATCCGAAGAAGTGGGCTGTAGTCCACGAAAGCTTATGCTCTAATAAATTTGTTAGTCTCTAAGGTGCCACAAGTACTCCTGTTCTTCTTTTTGCGGATACAGACTAACACGGCTGTTACTCTGGATCATTTACATCACTCTTATCGTCTTTTGCAGTCATATGGTATTCTCAATTGTTCCCAGCAAACACATAATAATATATTAAGCTGATTTTCTCTAGGATCTCCTACTTCTCTTGATCATATTAACAGTTATCTCATCTTCAACAAATTTTTTACCGTTATTCAGTGCTTCTTCTTCCTCACCATAATTGTCAGAGGTGCTTGTATTCACATCTGTTTTAAAGGCTATTTAACAACCTTTGAAAATATTTTTCCATACCTCTACCACTCCTTTAGGGTTAGTCACCATGCATCTCCCATCCTTCACACACAAATATTTCTTCATATCTTGTGTTTCATTGTCTCTCCTCTTTGCCAACCGAAACCTCAATCTCCTGCCATCAACTTCCTCCAAATTTCTGCATAATTCCTCTTCAGGATCCATTCTTGCCTTAGCAGCAGCCTTCTCCTCTCCCTTTTTTCCTGTTAGTATGCATTTTTGATTGTCTCATTATCACAGCCTACTTTCTCAAACTCTTTGAAAGGTCTTTGTAGATCAGACTTCCAGAACCAGCTTATTCTCTGAAAGTGCCCCATTTTACCAATTTTTCTGCCACTCTATCTCCTGTGCCTTAATGGGACATTCTTTCAACTTCCTCCATTCTTCCCCCACTGACTTCATTGTTTTTGGCAAAGCATAAAAGACTTCCTTTAAATTTTGCCAGTACTTCAGGGTACTCAGTTAGGAGATAAGTACTAGAATTGGCCAGAAAACAATTTTCCTGTTCCGTGTAAATTTCTGAGATTTCAAAAAAAAATTCCTGTCTCTAATCAGAATAAAAAATTGAAATATTTTGCAACTGAAAATATGAAAAAAAAAATAGTTTGGGTAAATCAAAACAGTTCATTCTGATAACTTCGAAACATTTTATTTTGCTTTTGACACACTCTCTCTCTGTCTCTTCTTGTAAGTTAACTTAATTTAAACTGCTAAATGAAAAATCATTCCAAACTTAAAAATGGAATTTTTCATTTTAAATCTTTTTTAAAAGACATTTATCAAAATTGTCCCTTTCCTGCAAAAAGTTTGGTTTCAACAAATCAGTGTTTTCTGATGAAGGAAGTTTTGCCAATAAATTCCCAGCTAGTTTGATTGGGTACTCTAAATTTACTCCTGCAAAAATGTCCATCTTTTTCTAGTGGTTGCACACACCTATATTTCATATTTGTTTCTTTTGTGAACAGGGAACACAGAAATTAGCACAAGGTGTGTTAAAATATTTTTGGGTGAATGATATTTTTGACTTTAGAATTCACCAAATGGTACCAAATTTTATATATTTCTTTGAATGTTTTTCCTCTGCAAAAGTCAAACTCTGATGGTACATAGTGCCTGTGCCTGGAATTATTTTTCAATCTGTACTTATGACTCTAATATCCCAGAGGTTAGTATATATTCTACCATATATGTTTATGTTCTCTCTATGTATACTAATACAAATTCTGTGTAGCAATCTAATCTATCTATAGATTTCTAATGTATGGCAAATTATACTATTCATCCTTCTCAGCATCAGCTGGTGAAGCAGTGGAATCTATCAGCAGTAAGATCTCAAGCAGCAGCAAATATTGCAGTAGGTTGCACACCTCTTATCTCCATGCCCACGGAAAAGCCAAATGAAGCCTTCTCCTGCATGAAGCCCTGATGCTGTCAGAACAGATATTAGCCCTCCTTTAGCACTTGTTCATGTTCCACTGGCAGCTGTAATCCTTTCTCAAGAGCTCTCTCTCTATCTCTGTCTCTCTGTGTGTGTGTGTGTGTGTGTATGTGTCTAAGGGTACACTCCTTTATGTCTCAGGAACCTGACCGTGTCAAGTAAGATCGTGGACTCAAAGGCAGCAAGCAGATCTTTCTCCACCACACCTGCTTGGTGCTAAAGCCACCCTTCCTCCTGTGGCACTGCTGCTCTACAAACACTGTCATGTCACAGCATCACCTAGGGATCCAAGCAGTTCTCTGTTCCCTGAACAGTCTGACTCCCCAGAATGCAATGCAGCATACATCTTGGGAGGTCCCCTTCCCAAGCTGGTACCAAAGGGCATCTGTTTTTGAGCTATCACTCTCCTGTTTCACTAGCTATACTCTAAGCACAGAGTTGGATGACTAGGTACCTCCCTAGTTCTGGAGCAGAACCACTGTTCCTTGTGATGATGGTTTCAATCACCCCTCACCATCTTGTATACCTCTTCTTTGCTGCTTCTGCCACTGCAGCTACACATATTTCATTTATTTTTAGCCCGTTTTGTTCTTGCTTCTCTGTCAAAATCCCTCTCTCACTTCCAATTTATAATCTGCAAAGGATGGCTTCAACGGAACAACTTGGATAAGTATGTCCTGCTCAACATGAGAAAGGTCTGTAGAATCATGCCCTGAATGACAGCAATAGAGGACCCATAGTGGTGTAGAGTACTGATGGTGGAAAGTGAAAGAGCAAGCACATATTAACTTCCTTTTAGGTGAATATCAGAGTTTATTGACCCAGGAACTAATTGAGGTGAAATAAAGGTCCATGTTTTTATAGGAACATAGGATATAAGATTGGAAGAAACCTCTTCGGTCATGGTGCCCACCTCCCTGCTATTGCAGGCAACTGCATCATAGAATCGTATTTACAAATTTCTCAAGCTTCACTTTAAACCCAGTTAGAGTGATTGCCCTCATTAGTACTATTAATGGAAGACTGTTCCAGAACCTACTAATTTCTTTAGAAGACCAATAATTCTTGATATTTACTGAAACAAAACAACCCCAATATATGTATTTTTACACAGACACTGAATGTTTTCATGATTTGTTTATACACTACTAAAGTTTAAAGGACGGTGATATGAGAGGTCCAGGAAAAAATCTTTTATTTGCCTCCTGAGAGACGACATATAAATATGTGCAGAACCTAGAACTCTGAATAAGAGCTAATAAATATAAACAAAATAATATATAAATAATAGCTTTCACTAACGGACTCTGCAAACAATCAGGATGCATCATTTGCACATGTGATCTGACTGGATAAAATTGCTCCAGATCTCATATTATTGTCACCTGAGAAAGTATTATACCATAAAAACACCAAAAAAATATTGGTGTACAGTAAAGGAGCCCCCAAGCATCAAGAAAAAAATAATAAAGTGCTTTAAGAATAAAAAACTGGTTAAATACACCTCAATCTACCATATATAAACAATTAAGTTGGCAATCAGCTAAAAACTACTATCGGCTCATTTAAAATTGGCTACTATGTAAAAGCAACTGTATTGTTGTTGTATTACCATATTATTGCTGTATTGTACTATTGTTGTACATCATTTATAATGTGCATAACATTGCTAAACTGTTTAACCAACACACAGGTAAAAAATCAACAAACAAATGGCAGCAAACAATGTAAAGGCAAAAAAACCCCAAAGTGGTAAAAAAAAAATTGTACACAGTAACTACAAATTAAATAAACAAATTCCTTGTTAGTACCAGCCATAATTTGGGTTAGTAACACTGCATCCTAACTAAAGCACATGTTATTCAAAACAATCTTGTTCAATGTTTAAATACCAACACTAAATCCTAACACAGCAATATTTAATAAATTGGTTACTGTCCATTCAGTAGATTATCTAAAAAACAATAGTTATAAAAATACACTTGAATCCATGTCAGCTACCGGTATATCACAAAGTAATGCAACCCATGGAACAAAAAACTTAGCTGCTCCTGTTTCCTGCCCAGTAAAGCTTACCAAAGGTTAACAACTGTCAATAACGGTAACCTATAACATGGATGAACAGTACTGTGTAGTAACTAATTACAAAAATTTATACGTAAAGGCCCCATTTGTAATGTCACTACTCCACATTTCTTTTACTTCTTATATACATTACACACTGTAATAATGACTATCCCAGTATTTCAAAACACTTGGCCTACTACAAATAATGATACAAATGGTAACTGTCATTGCCCTAATAAAAATGTGTTGCTATCTGCAGTACCACAAGGGCCAAACCACACCAAAGTGAAAAAGAATTGTTATGCTTGAATATAAAGTGATGTCATATGTGCACATACATACTATAAAAATATACCCATTTATATACACATGCATATACACTACAAATATATGCACCATATCCATATTACTCATATATATTAATTATCTGAGAGTGCCTCTAAGGCTCAATCATACAACTACATTCCTCAGTCATGGTCCCAGGCCTAACATTCCCCAAAAACTCTGTCCATCAGTCGTACAAGGAAATGTGAAAACTAAGAAACAAATTAACAAATTGGGCAGGCCCTGCTCACAGAATTTGGCAAGCATAGGGCTGATATTGCAAAAACACATATTCCTAAGAGTTGCTAGGTACAAAACACTCATGAAAGCACATTCCAGAAGGGTGGTACCAGAACACCCTGATAAACACATTCCCCAAAGATAACAGGAACATGCTGACCCATCTTAAGGATAAGGTCAAGATGACAGCAGGATGGATAGAGATGTTTTGATCGAACCTACAGGTACAAGGCAATGGGTGCAGGGCCAGTTCCAGGCACCAAGCATGTGCTTGGGGCAGCATCTGGAGGGGGGTGGCGGGGCGCGGCGCTCTGGCCCGATGGGGAGAGCGGAGCCATGGCGGGCTCGCCGCCCTCCCCCCAGCACTCCGGCCGCTGGGGAGAGTGGAGCCGCAGCGGGCTCGCCGCCCTCCCCTGGCGCTCTGGCCGGTTGGGGAGAACGGGGCCCCGGCTGGGCTCTCTGCCCTTCCCCCCGGTGCTCTGGCCACCGGGGAGAGTGGGCCCACGGCCGAGCTCAGTGCCATCCCCGCCGTAACTTGTTTGTATTGGTGTATAAAAATGTATCTCATAGGGAATGTCCAGCCAAGGGGGCAGTGGAAAGTCCTGCCACTGACTGAGCTGTGTCCATTGTCATGGGAATGCATGTGCTAGTATAACTGTAAGCACTGATCCAGGAAGCTAGGACTGTGCTTTGCTGACAATAAACCTGACCAAGTGTCTTTGTACCTTATGGGATTTTGTGGTCATTGGGTGGTTTGCTTGAGATCTGCTGTGCCAGCTATCTGCGCAGAGGTGGGACAAAACACAGGGAGAAGCCACACACACAGCCAAACATCTGACGACACCAGTTATCAGCCAGTCATGAACTAGGATTTGTTTCATAGATGTAGCAAGACTTTTTTATATTCATGAGATGAAGATAACTACAGAACACTCCAAAACCTTTAGTGAAAAAGAGAATACCTCCCTCTCCTTTCCTGTTTCTCCCACACTCTCACACACAGAGCCACCAGCTGAAAAAGTGCAGTCACTTGTCTTGTGTTCCTTTTGCATTACAGATGCACTAGGGCTGTGCTTAGGCTTCATAATTGAGTTATAGCCGTCATACACATAGTAGATTCTAGGCTGAGCTTTGGCAAGACTAAGTAATAGATTGAAAAATACAATTATTGCTTACCTACAGAATTCCTTCGCTTGAGAGGTAAAGCATATATATCAGAAACGTTGTCTTTTTTTTCCCCAGGCCTATTCAATAAATGAACGTTACACCAGGATTCTTACACAGAGTATCTTTGAAATGGGTTTTGTATTGATTTTTGTAACTACCCTGTTAGATGACGTTATCCCTTAGTGTGTCATGTTTAGATGGGTCGGCCCGGAGCAGGTCATTGAGGTGATAACTGTCATTTGGAGGGACAGAAAAGCAATCATAGCTTTTTCATTACTTACTGTTTTCCCCCTGCAAGTGTGGGATCATTTGACATATTATGGCTTCTGTGATTTAAGCTGCATTCTGAAATTAAGTGCTAGAATATCAAGCTGTGGGTTTAGAAAAATAAACTTGATGTCAAAGGAACCACATGCCCTGTAGGTCATAACCATGATCCAATGGTAGTAACAGTCTAAGAAAGAAAGAAAGAAAGCTGATAAAATATCTAATATTATTTCACACACGTCATATGTAAATTTAAAATGCATCAGTTACTGCACCCTGAAACTCTTGCTTTTCAAAGGTGATGCAGAAAATGTTGGGGAAATGTATGTACATGTTTCAAAATACATTATAATAATGAGCAGGAAATGGTCTTGTTTGGTGTAGAGATAGTGGACAAAAATTGTTTTGTGGGCACATCCAAAATTACTAAGATTGTCCCAATTAAGGTTTGAAAACCTTTTGGTGAACCCAAACCAAGTTTTAGTGAAACCTATGTTGAGTTTTAAGACAATCTAAACTAAGTTTTGGGCAAACTTATATCTTTTTTTTTTTGTTTTAGGTGGAAAGTGTACAACATATGGTAGTTTTTGCATAGTTTTGAGACAAAACCAGGCAAATTTGTTTATGCATGTAGACTGAGTTTTGCTTTGAGTTTTTGGGTTTATTCAAATCCCAAACACCAAATGAAACTGAATATTCTACTCCAGCATCCCAAAGAGTCACACCCAAACTCTCATCTTTGTATGCAGTTACAGTACGAGCCACAACCCCCAGGACAGGAGACCATAATCTATATTTAACATTTAATATGTATGAACTGCACTTTCATTACAGAGAAGAGCCACTTACCAGCCACAGTGCTTTCTCGGATTCTCCCTCTTGGAACAAAACTGCCTCTAAATCAATTGAATCAGATCAAAGAACCCAGTGCCTCCCTCATTACATATTCCAACTATGTTTCAGACTTGACAACATCTTCACAATTGACCATCTGTATATGGTCCACAAATTCCCACCACTAACCTCTAGCACTATGCTGCTTCTTCCTCCCAGTGTCAGTATGAGACCTGATCATTCACATAAAGCAGGGTTTCCATTAAGACTGAATGCATGGATGTTTGTAATGTTACGATATTTGACAAGGTCTTTGAACGTATAAAGCATTATATGCATGTGATGTATTAGCATTACTACAGAATATGAACTGCAGATCTTAGAATATTGTTGCTTTATATTTTTATAATCTTGATTTGCTAATAAAGTTGTCATCAGAAGTCAATTAATACGTTTTTACAACTATCTGTGATGGCAGAGGCCATGATCATAAAAACTTCTGTTTGTTTTAGTAATGTGGCATTTATAAGCTTCACAAGATTTGACGGTCTGTCCTTATGAACTACCAGGAGCCTATAGACTCCATCAGCACTGTCATAGAATTTATACATGGATTCCACATAAAGTCTGCCCAATCACCTGAGGAGTCTGTCAAGGACTGTATATCTCCTGACAAGTTTCGTATCAATACATACATAGCAAAACTGTAATCAATCACTGATAAAATTATTAAACTTTATCAGCTAAAGATAAAATTCTCAAAGCTTTGGGCCCTAATAGCTCTAAAAGAAACTTTCACATCCCCCAAAATAAAGGCACCAACAAAGGTGAGACTAAACAAAGAATAATAACCCTAAGTCAATGAGTTTGGAAATTTTCACATTCCTCACCATTTCTTCCCCAACGGCATCCTCCTGCAAATTAGCAGACTTTAACAAGAGTGAAAACTCATTTATCTAATAAATTTGTATCTTCTAAACTCTTTGTCTGTTTAACCTGAAACTTCTTAGAATAAAATATTATTTCATTGCACATAACATAACTGTAATGACAGGCATGACTAGATATAGAACATTGTTAGATCTAGTTTTCCAAGTTCTTTTTCTTAGCATGTGAGCACATGTTCAGTCTTGGGAACAAATGCCGTGTTGATGTTGGTTTATGGTTATAAAAGATTCTGCGTAGAGGCAGTGGTCTTTGGCGAGGGAGCTGTGCAACCACCAAGGAGAGTTTGTTCTCTGCCTTGGTCTCTGATTACAGTCAATTCTTGAGGAAGATTTGCTTTCCAGTAACTGGGCATTGGTGTTGGGTGGAGATTCCTCATAGAAGAAGTTTCCTCATTGCCCACATGCTGTTTGGCCACCTCTATTGCAGGACCTGTATAAATAAACCAGTTATACTTAGAATATACCCAGATTCTGCATCTATGATTTCTCCTCACAGGGAAGCCAATCTGCTAACACTGGGCTGCAGTCAGAAAGGTTTCAATAAGGTCAAAAATAATATTGTTGACTTAATGTGTTCAAACAATATACTTAGTTATCTATAGGGCATTTGACTTGGTATTGCATGACATCTTGATTTAAATATAAGCACTATACAAAATCAATATATTACATATTAAATGGATTAAAAACTGTCTAAATGATACACCTCAAACATAATTGTTAATTGGGAGTCAATAAGTGGTGAGGGTGTTTCTGGTGGATTCCACAGGGGCCAGTTCTTTACCTAATGCTTTTCAATATTTTCATTAATATATTTTTTTAAATATAAAATCATTACTGATAAAGTTTGCAGATGACACAAAGATTGGTGGGTGGATAAATAATGATGGGGACAAGTTACTTACACGGAGCAATCTGGATCACTTGGGAAGTTGGACACACTCAAACAACATGCATTTTAATATACATTTACCACATTCAATATTCAGCCAGAAGCTATGTTTTGAAGGAGTTTAAAAACTGGTTTATGATGAAAAGCTAGCCACTACCACATTATTTACAGAGAGTCTACCATGTTTGTATTCAAAGGACAATTTGGAATCTAAATTGTTAAAATTAAAAAAACCCCACAACTTTGCAATTCACTTTCAAAGAAGAAGTATTTGCAGGGGGAAACAGTGAACATTGCAGATTCAACAGCAGATTTATCTAGTTGTAGATTTTTTTTTCTAAATTTCTTTTCATTTGTTTTTTGTATGTGAACACTTCTGGATACTGGTTGTCATAAAATTCACATTTCAGGCATAAATTTTTCCTTGGTAACAAAAGGAATCACCCTAACATTAATCACAATGTTCCTCTTTTAAGACTCTAGAGAAGTTTTGAGAATCTCTAAGATTTTTCATGTGATTCCAGTAAGCTTAATTGGGAATTTCCACCATTAATTGCCAACCATTAACAAAAGACATCCTATGTTTTTCAGAGAATGCATCTTCCAGCATTGCTAGAATAATGTGAAGGGATCTTTATTGTTACTATACAAAGACATTTTTGTGCTTATGTAATTTGCGGGTTAACTGTCAAGAAGATATGACAGTCTTATCCTTTATTCAGTGATATGTTTGGGAAATATGGAATATTAAATCAGCATATTACCTGTTATTCTCCCTCACTTAAATTCTGTACATTTGTAAATTATTTTACAAAAACATAAAAATTGATTGAAACTGATATTTTTGAATCTTTAACTTTCTGTCACAATAAGAATTAGAGTTTTCATTTGGGGTACTCTATTTTTATACCTTCTGGTTGGATACATTTATGTTATATTATCTCACTTCAACTTACCTTAGGTTTGCTGTACCGCCTGATGTGTCATCTTTTAAAGATGTAATTCTAAAACTCTATTCAATTTGTTTAAAATCTGTGCATATAATTTTGATAGAAAAACAAAGTAGAAGAATCTATTGTTAAAAAAAAAATCCAACGAACCTCTATGTACTTATAACGTGTCACAGACTTTTAATATGCATCATCCCAGCAAAGATACACATTGTTCCAAATTGAAAGTGGAAGAACTGAGTGAAGCTGGAAAGAGTCTTGATCCACAGGCTTCTGTTATGCAATCTTAAGCCAGAATGGCTTCTTTTTCATGGATTTATTTATTTACTTTGTCTTCTTTCAGGAATGTAAAAGGAGTTTAAAGTAGCTTTGGTTGGGCTGCAAGGTTGGGTTAATAAGATTATAACAAATCTTTTCATTTCTTCCGTCAGCTCACTTCAGGTTTGCCTATGTGGTTTGGGGAAGCCTTTCAGCCTCATTTTAAATAAATTTCAGATTTGGCAAGTGTAAACTTGTGTTTTAGTTACAATCATCATTCACATAGGACATAACTTAGGAGTCTATTATATATTCTCTGTGACATTATCTTAAGTACTTTGATAGCCCATTCCCCAGTACTACCCAGGCTAATCAGATAAGTACATTTATTTCCAGCTGAGTCAGGAAGGGGGCAAAGTTCGAAGTCTTAGTTCAGTACACCCTCATTTTTCTAAGGGACGTATGCACAAGTGCCACTGTCCTGCATATACTGTGCACATCCAACGAAATTCAACTGACTTTGTTCATTTAAACAATAAAAAAGTTAAATTTTCAGAAACATATAACATAGCACTTTTTTCTGTACTCAGCCTGAAAAAGAAAAGAAATTATTTTGTCTTAAATGAAAGATTTTTTTTTACTGTAGACAAACCTTTCCTGTGGAAGATTCTATTAGAATCTTTCAACTACGTTCAGTTGGCACTATCCAAACTAAGATGAATGTGCTTATAAACCTAGCAAATAATAAGAAAGGAGAGAAAAATATTGTAAAATATTGAGTTCTCTCAATTGTCTAAACGTTTCCTTCTACAGGGATACATCCAGGGCTTTGGAGCTGTGCTCCAGCTCAGCTCCAGATCCAGGCAAAAACCTGCAGCTCCACTGCTCCGGAGCTGCTCCGCGCTCCAGCTCCGGGCTCCTCTCCAAAGCCCTGGATACATCATCTCTGTAAGATTTCCAGTTAAGGCTGCACATGCATATTGACTTTTAAAGACTAGAACTTTAAAGAATGAACTGTTATGGAGCTTGTGTTGATTTAATAAATATTTTTACCTAAAATATTGATGTTTTCACCAAAAATGAAGGAGGAGTCCCTGTAAAACCAAAGTTTGGACTTCAATGCTCTTATTATGAAAAGGGAAATTGACAGGAAGAAACTGCCATCAATTCATCTACAGCACCCCATCTAACTCAGTATCTCTATGAATGACAATGGATAGTCATTGGACCAGGAAAACAGAGCAAGAATGACTCTATAGTTTGGTAGTTAAGGTATTTGCTTAGGCTGTGGGAGACCAATGTTCAAGTTCCTGCTCCAAGGATTCTTTAATTATTTGTAAAAGTGGAACATCTTGAGGAGGCGAGACTGAGAGAGTTGTATACTGCGGTATCCCATAGCTCAATGGCTAGGGGACATACTTGCAATATGGGAGACCCAAGTTGCAATTACTTGTCCACATCGGGTAGAGGAGGGCATTAGACCTGTGTCTCCCACATCCCAGGAGAGTGCCCTAACACTCATCAGGAGATACCACCACTTCCTACTCTGGCTGCTTTGTGAGTCTACTCCTCCCGTGCTTTTGTCAAAATGCCTGAGAATCAAAACACAATTATTCGGGTCAAAACAAAACCTTTCATTTTGACATTACCAAAGCATTTAATTTCAACTTGAATTTTTTTTAACATTGTGATTCACAAAAAAAAATATATAAACAATGTTAGTTTCAGTTCATTCCAAAATGATTTTTTCCAGAGTTGCCAATGAACTGAAAAATCCATTATTCATCCAGCTCCATTCATAAATCAATTGAAATAAAAATAATGAGCCAACTGAATGGAATTCAGCTGCTAGCATTAGGAGTGTGCTCACTTTAGAGTCATAAGGTCATAGAATTTAAGGCCAGAAGGCATCACCAGATCTTCTAGCCTTACCTGAATGTCACAGGTCACTAACAGCCCCAGGCAACACCACAAGAAGCCCAACAACCAGAATAGAACTAAAGCATTGCAGCCCTCAGGATACTAAACTATTTGTGCCTCTGACAGAGAATAGGGCTGAGATTCACCAACCTACAATGTCAGGGCATTGATCAGGTTAGATATACCCAGGTGATCTGAGCAAGCAATCCTAATTCCATTTTGCAGATTTAGTGTGCTCTCCCACCATGAGAGATTTTTCTTTAATTAGGAGCATGTAGTTCTAGGGGCCAGAGTATTTTCCTTCTGATAGTTTGATGATGTTAAAGGAAAGTTAGTCACATACAAAGTATTGTTAAATAACTTCAAACAATCACAAGCTTGTGTTAGAGCAAAAGTATATGTTCAAAGATTCCAAGAACAGAAGGAACCACTGTGGTCATCCAGTCCGACCTCCTGTATAACACAGGCTATAGAACTTCCCCAAAATAATTCCCAGACCATATCATTTAGAAAACCATCCAATCTTGATTTAAAAATTCTCAGTGATGGAGAATCCAGCATGCCCCTTGGTAAATTGTTCCAGTAGTTAATTACACCATTAAAAATTGACACCTTATTTCCAGTCTGATCAGCAAATCACTGAATCAGATATTCCTCAAAAGGTAATGAATAATGAAACAAGCAGCTTATATATTTGAAAAATAACTATTTTTAATACATTTTTCCTTGAGCATGACCTTTTTGGCACAACCCTCTGTAAAGCACACGCCCCAAGGCAGAATACCAGGAGGACTACAGGGAGGCATTCTGTTTTCATAGAATAATAGAATCATAGGACTGGAAGGGACCTCCAGAGGTCATCTAGTCCAGTCCCCTGCACTTATGGAAGATTTAAGTATTATCTAGACCATTCCTGACAGGTGTTTGTCTAACCTACTCTCTCCAGTGCACAACGGCAAACACACTGACAGGGCCGGCTCTGGCTTTTTGGCTGCCCCAAGCAAAAAAAAAAAAACCTGCAGCGTGGCCGGAGCGCAGGTGCAGGGGGACCGGCTAGCGGGGGGAAAGAGGAGGAAGTGGGTGGGAGAGAGAGAGAAGGGGGGCGGCCAGGGCTACAGGGGGGCGCTACCACGTGGCCCCTCCTGCCACGCCACCTGTCACCTGCCGGGAGGGCTCCGCTCCGGTCAGCAGGGAGGGAAGGACGAGGACTGCCCTGCCGTGCTTGCTGCAGGGCGCTCCTGTCCTCCGCACCACCACCCCCTACAGGGCGGCTGGAGCGGAACAGAAAAAAAAAAGCGGCCGTGCCGCCCTAGGATTGGGCGGAATGCCTCCTCGTTCATTCTGTTGCCCCAAGCACCAGCTTGCTTGGCTGGTGCCTGGAGCCGGCCCTGCACACTGATTACTACAGCACTTGTATTAGTATTTATTTATTTATTACAATAGTGCCTAGGAGTCATATTCACAGACCAGGACCCAGTTCTGCTAGGCAGAAGCAAAGCTGGTTGATTTTTAGTTTATTGTTTGTTTTTTTTAATTTATTCATGAGTATTTTCATGACTAAAACAAGTGACAACAACTTTTACTTTGCAAATATTTGTTTGACAACTAGCTCCAAATCTTTGAGACACAAACGTTTCACAAGTTTTAGAACAAATGGTTATTCATCAGGATATTTTTACCAGTTGTTCATTGTTCTCTGTTCATTATGCATTGATTGTTATCATGCTATTTTAAAAGTTTTAGTAAAGCAATAAGGGAGCAGGAACAATACTATGACTTAGAAGACCATGATAACAAAGCATCAGAACTTAGTTCATAAACAACCCATAAGCTGAAATATGTTCATATAAAATACAGTATTTGTCAAATGCTTCTGAACAATGAATACATTTTAAACCTCAGATTTAGTTTACAATTTGTTAACCACAAAAAGGGCAAAATTCAAAACAGTCATTATTATAGTTATTTTCAATGAATAATTCAACTAACTGTATTTATGGGCTATTCTAACATTCAGAATTCCATTATTATAGCTCAGAAAAAACTCTTGTATTCCCTTACTCATAATTTTTGGGTTATTTTATACTTCTATGTTATTTACTCATATACATATATAACTTCACTCCAGTGAGGTAATTTTGACTCCCCCAAATATTACAACAAACAAAATTTATTCAACAAACTAAACTTTTGTTTACCCTTACTGTATTTACTCTTAGTATCCATTTTTATATACCAGAGTTGTTTAGCTATTCTATTCAGTTCATTCACTTTCTGTAGTGTTTTATTATTGAAACCAATATTTCAGTTTATTTCCATTATGCAGTAGGCACTTGGATAATCTATGAAGAGCTGTTGTCTGTCTTATTCTTCATCCAGAGTAAACTCATAGGAATGCCCCAAATTGGCTGACATTATCTCTTCATTACCTTTAGGAATATGGATTGCTGGTCACCCATCCTGACCCACTTCATGCATCACTGCAAATGCACCCAACAGACTGAAAGACTGGCTTCTTCAGGAGGACAAAGTAGCCATCCTAAAAGTGACATTTCAGTTAGTCCATTTATGAAATCAATTCAGTTTTGGTTTCCCTGCAATCATAATTCAAATGAAGAAGAAATCCTTTGAAACTGACCCTATATTTTGAATGACACCATATATAAAATATATTACAGATAGATTCTTATTGATGATACTTTTGCACACTACAATATTTACCTTCAGCTGGCCAACATGTTTGGTTTTGTTCAATATCACATAGAACAGTTTAAGTTATTCATTAGATAGTGCTTTCTGGCAATGCTGTTCATAAGAATCATGATCCCTTTATGAGACAGCTAGCAATTACCAGTCCTTTTCAATTCCTCACAATGAGTTTCCCCAACTTTCTGCCCATGCTACTTTTAGATTGTCCTGAGTAATCACCCAGGAAGTCCTTGTTGTGTCCCACCCCAAACTGTGACCACTTAGGATATATGGACATGCAGGATCAATTATATTTACAATACCCAAAAGTAATCCATTTTAAAACATCAGACAGCTCAGCAAAATATTGTTACTGCTGTGAAGGACATTTTAATTATTTGCGGATGTGAGGCTATGCATACTGTTCCTTTAAATCTGTATCAGGAACCCACGCAAGGTCTGGGGACATTTCTAAGCAGAAGTTCTACAGTGAGATGTTGCTAGAGACAAAGAGACCAACTAGCCAGGAATTAAAGGAAGGTGAAGCATGGGATGATGCAACTCTCCCGCTCCGGGGCAGGAGGGACTCAGCTTTAGAGCTAGTCAACACATTTCTTTTCAGCAAAATATGCTGTTTTGTGGAAGATGAAATATTCACAGAGCTGTTTTGGTTTCTACAAAACTTCTGTTCAGGTTTTTAGGTCTGGGGTCTTACACAAAAGAAAAGACTCTATAGCTGGGTGGTTACAGTACTGGCCTGAGATATGGGTTCAGAGGTATTTCTCTGCTCTGCTTGGTCTGGAGTGGTCTGGAATGAAAAAAAATTCTTGGAAACAGGCAGAGCAAGATCTTGACCCTGGGGTTGCCAGAGCCCTAGCCCTATCGCTTTCCATGTGACTCATTTCCCTTTTTGCAAAACCATTCAATAGGTTTTGGTTTTGCTCCAGTGTAGAATGGAAACAAATTTTGAAACTTGGAAAGTGGCCACAAAATGGAATTGTTGTCTTCTGTTCAGCTGTACTCAGCTTTTACATCAGCAAAACAAGCAAAAGGTGATGAGTCAGTAACATTACAGAACAAGTCTGCCCCATAAATCTCTCCTTCTCTTCTCAGCAAACCTTTAATATAGGTGGAATGTCCCTTTCATCATAGTACCATCCTTTATTATTTCTTCTTATTACCCAAGCATCTATCTTTTCCTCCTCTTTTTCTTTCTGCCTCCATAGTCTTCTCCACAAAAGCTACTCTCTTCTCAGAGTTAATTGGGCATCTCAAAAAACCTCCCTCTGACAGGTTTTCCAATGCACTTTCTCTGATCTAGCCTGAGAAAAAAAGGCACATTTTGACATTGTGCATACCAAAGCTATAATATAGCATTATACTTTCTCACTGCAATGGCTTTCCAGTAGCCATGCTCTGAAGAACCAGGGCCCTATGTATGTTTACAATGTACTGCTTACAGAAAAATATTTTTTCTTATATTAAAATTATTAATAATAATGCAGCATTCTTACCCTGAAGACTCCTCAAAGGAGTGAACTGACAACTATGTACCACCTGTTTAGAAAATAATTGATAAGCATCTCAAATAGCCTTGGAAATGATACCAGCACAGCAGACTTCCCATAACTGTTTTTATACTTCCTCTAGGAATCACAATAACCTGTTGTTATGCTCAATTTTATTCCATGTCTGACAATTTCAAGAAGGAAGTGTATAATAATTCTTTCAAATGAATTAGATTGCAGCCATTTTTAATGAAAACCCAATCTCAGCTGAAGTAATACAAGGCCCCGTTGAATAAAGTATCAACAGTGGTTCACATTGTTATATATAGCACAGGTTCTGAACTGTAAGACAGGAATTAGTTAATCATATTTCTGTAGCGTCAGTAATGTGAATTAATCAGGAGTTGAATGGAATGTGAAAGTGAATGTATTCTATTGAAATCACATCATACGCTACTAAGGAAAAGATTGAGGGTTTACTTTTGAAGCAGAAGATAGATTTAAGTTTTAGTAATAAAATGCACTGTGGCCTCAATCTAATTTAAGACATAAAATAAACAATCACAGCGTGTTTTAAATAAATGTCACCATGGAGAGTGCAGCCCAATTACCTTCTAACTGGTGATATTCCCACTTTTTTTGTCATGCCTACAGCTAGAGCTATGCATATATGAGGATACAGTATATATAAAAACATATATATACAATTAAAAGCTTTAAAATAGTAGTTTCAACTGGATAATGAATTGTTTGGAAATAAAACTGGTTAACATTGCATTAACCTGTATAGAGAAATGTAATGAATGTAATGAGTGTGTTAAAGGAAAAAGGACAAGACTCACAGATTCATGGATTCAAAGGCCAGAAAGGTTCATTAGATCATCTAGTATAACCTCCTGTATAACAGGTCAAAGAATTTCTTCCATTTACCCCCATACTGAGCCCAGTAACTTGTGTGTGAATTTCACACAGGTCTCTATACAACTGTCAACGTTTTTAGATCTATATACTCATTTACTATGAGACAGAGAGAGAGCTCTTTGCAAAGTTTGGGTAACAAAGATGAAAAGCATACTAAAAGTGCAAGGAATTCATTGTGCCTTGCCCTTTCAAGGATATAAGTTGGATGAGGTGCCTTCCCAACTAGCATTAATTTACTAAGCCTCCTTACTCAGGTCTCATGAAAAGGGCTTGGAAGTTGGATGAACAGTTACACTATATTGTTAATCTTAATGTACATTCCTTGCAGGAAAGAATTCAGATTAAATTATGTAAATAAAGAAATTATCATTGTATGCCTAAAATGCTGTTATGACTTAGTTCCATTGTTTTGCTATAGAGCAAATGTATAAGGATAAATTTTCAAAGGGTCTTTAAGACAACCTCTCATCACTTGTGGCAACACATGATGCAATCTCAATGTCTGTCTACCAAATTTTGATGGGCACAAATGATATGTGTATCTACTAACCAGCTAGTTACACATTGAAAGTCCATCATTTGTGTCCACAATTGATTCCATCTTGCTTTTTAAAAAATGTGGACCATAATATGTATTAAGCATAACTACACAGCAATGCTCAGCTGTCCCTTTGTATAGTTTGTTTCTTTAAAAAAGCCCACAGACTGCAAATTACTTTTGAGTAAAACCTCCTGATTACAAAACTACTGTGCAGTATATTGGATCATGATTTACAATTATATCATATTTCTTCTTCCATATTATATTTTCAACTGAGTCTAACTTGAGAAATATAAATAAAAGCTTCTTCTTGCAGATAATAATCCGTCATAACACTATCAACTTGACATAAGACATTAATACCTTTAGAAACATAGGAATTGGGAAAGTTTGCCTTTCATTTGTTTTTAACTGAAAGCAGCCAGTTCATACATTAAACCACTCTGAACAGTGAATACTATGTTTTGTCCATCATTATATAGCAGCGGTAGGTAAACTGTTTGGCCCGAGTGCCACATCTGGGTATGGAAATTGTATGGCACGCCATGAATGCTCACAAAATTGGGGGTTAGGGTGCAGGAGGGGGTGAGGGCTTCGGCTGGGGGTGCGGGTTCTGGGATGGGTCTGGGAATGAGGGGTTGGGATGCAGGTGGGTGCTACAGGCTGGGACCGAGGGGTTCGGAGGGTGGGAGGGGGATCAGGGCTGGGGCAGGGGGTTGGGGCACAGGAGGGGGACAGAGGTGCAGGCTCTGGGCAGCGCTTACCACAAGCAGCTCCCAGAAGTAGCGGCATGTCCTCCCTCCAGCTCCTATGCAGAGGTGTGGCCAGGCGGCTCTGCGCACTGCCACGTCCGCAGGTGCTGCCCCTGCAGCTCCCATTGGCTGTGGTTGCTGGCCAATTGGAGCTGTGGGGACAGTGTGCAGAACCCCCTGGCTGCCCCTACACAAAGGAGGCAGAGGGGGGACTTGCCGCTGATTCCAGGAGCCATGCGGAGCCCCTGCATACGCAGAGCAGGGCAAGCCCCGGACCCCACTCTCTGGCTGGAGCTCAAGGGCCAGATTAAAATGTCTGAAGGACTGGATGCAGTCCCCAACCCGTAGTTTGCCCACCTCTGTTATATAGCATAAGCATCAGCATACATCAGGGCTCAAGCAAATGTGCTCTATTTACCCTATTACCATAAAATAATAATCCTACAGAGTATCCCTGAAGCAAATAGCATACTGAAAAACTTTACAAAGTAAACTACATTCATGATACTTGAATGTCTACCTACTTTTGCTCACATTACAGTTACTTTCAAAACTCCTGTTGATTTCCATGAGAGGAGAATTGGCCCATAATGTTGGTAAACTTCTTTGAAAATGTAAAATGCTGCTTTTTTAAATAAATGGACCATTGCTACTGCCTTGTCATTACTTTAATCTCTGCCTTTCTGAAGAATCGGAGCAGGCTGTGCAGATGGGACTGAGGGACGGTGAAGAAATATGGCAGCATGTGACCTCCAGAAGAAGAAAGAGGAACGTCCATGTACCAGCAATGAGATACAGGTCAGCAACCGTTTTCATGTTCTCTCCACAGGTACTAATGCGGAGCGTGGACTAGATGATACATCTATGGGAAGGGAGCAGAAGGAGACTCCACTGATTGGAAAGCATGAGATCCACTGTCCTAGGGATGGGGGTTCCAAGACCACCGCTCCCAAAAGAAGGAGGCAGGTGATGGTGGTCAGGGACTCCCTCCTCAGGGGGACTGAGTCATCTATCTGCTGCCGCGACCGAGAAAATTGAGAGGTCTGCTGCTTGCCAGGAGCTAGGATTCACGATGTGACGGAGAGACTGCCAAGACTCATCAAGCCCTCGGATCACTACCCCTTCCTGCTTCTCCACGTGGGCACCAATGATACTGCCAAGAATGACCTTTAGCGGATCACTGCAGATTATGTGGCTCTGGGAAGAAGGATAAATGAGTTTGAGGCACAAGTGGTGTTCTCGTCCATCCTCCTTGTGCAGGGAAAAGGCCTGGGTAGAGACCATCGAATTGTGGAAGTCAATGAATGGCTACGCAGGTGGTGTCAGAGACAAGGCTTTGGATTCTTCAACCATGGGATGGTGTTCCAAGAAGGAGGAGTGCTAGGCAGAGACGGGCTCCACCTAACGAAGAGAGGGAAGAGCATCTTCACAAGCAGGCTGGCTAACCTAGTGAGGAGGGCTTTAAACTAGGTTCACCAGGGGAAGGAGACCAAAGCCCTGAGGTAAGTGGGGAAATGGGATACTGGGAGGAAGCACGAGCAGGTGAGTGAAAGAGGGGAGGACTCCTGTCTCAGACTGAGAAAGCAGGAAAACCAGCGAGTTATCTTAAGTGCCTATACACAAATGCAAGAAGCCTGAGAAACAAGCAGGGAAAACTGGAAGTCCTGGCACAGTCCAGGAACTATGATGTGATTGGAATAACAGAGACTTGGTGGGATAACTCACATGACTGGAGTACTGTCATGGATGGATATAAACTGTTCAGGAAGGACAGGCAGGGCAGAAAAGGTGGGGGAGTTGCATTGTATGTAAGAGAGCAGTATGACTGCTCAGAGCTCTGGTATGAAATTGCAGAAAAAAATGAGATTCTCTGAATTAAGTTTAGAAGTGTGAGCAACAAGGGTGATGTCATGGTCGGAGTCTGCTATAGACCACCAGACCAGAGGGATGAGGTGGACGAGGCTTTCTTCCGGCAACTAGCAGAAGTTACTAGATCGCAGGCCCTGGTTCTCATGGGAGACTTTAATCACCCTGATATCTGCTGGGAGAGCAATACAGCGGGGCACAGACAATCAAGGAAGTTTTTGGAAAGTGTAGGGGACAATTTCCTGGTACAAGTGCTGGAGGAACCAGCTAGGGGCAGAGCTCTTCTAGACCTGCTGCTCACAAACTGGGAAGAATTAGTAGGGGAAGCAAAAGTGGATGGGAACCTGGGAGGCAGTGACCATGAGATGGTCGAGTTCAGAGAGCAGCAAAATACGGACCCTGGACTTCAGAAAAGCAGACTTTGTCTCCCTCAGGGAACTAATGGGCAGGATCCCCTGGCAGAATAACATGAGGGGGAAAGGAGTCCAGAAGAGCTGGCTGTATTTTAAAGAATCCTTATTGAGATTGCAGGAAAAAAAACATCCCAATGTGTAGAAAGAATAGTAAATATGGCAGGCGACCAGCTTGGCTTAACAGTGAAATCCTTGCTGATCTTAAATGCAAAAAAGAAGCTTACACGAAGTGGAAGATTGGACAAATGACCAGGGAGGAGTATAAAAATATTGCTCAGGCATGCGGGAGTGAAATCAGGAAGGCCAAATCACACTTGGAGTTGCAGCTAGCAAGAGATGTTAAGAGTAACAAAAAGGGTTTCTTCAGGTTTGTTAGCAACAAGAAGAAAGTCAAGGAAAGTGTGGGCCCCTTACTGAATGAGGGAAGCAACCTAGTGACAGAGGATGTGGAAAAAGCTAATGTACATGGGATATGCCAAGTGGGTGCAACTTTAGTTAACAGTGCCCGTTGGAGCATTCATTAGCTCCTCCTACCCCTTCTTTCAGTATTTGTGAACATTCTGAGTGCAAGGCTATAGCAGGGTGTGTGGTATTCCAAATGACTCAGTTCCTCCACTGCTCCCCTAGCTCCCATTAGCTATAAGAATCTGGAGAAGAGGGGAAAGTGGGCAAGGAATATGAATGTGAAGGGTCCATATCAAAACACTCCAGTTACAGCTGAGTAACCGCATTTCTTCTTCAAGTGGCCTCTGCATATTCCCAGTCATGGGATAGTTTAGCTGGCAGTAGTCTGATAAGGATGATGGGATCTGGTGTCCTATCAAACAAAGATTGAAGATCTGCCTGGCTGAATCTTGCATCTGACCTAGATGACAAGTCTAAAGACTACTGTTTAACAAAAGTATGAATAGACCCCCACGTTGCCTACTTGCATATCTCAATAAGCAGGACATATATTTTGAAAACTAAGAATACCACTTTAACTCTGATGGGATCTAACTCCCAGTCGGAGAGGGACAGATGTTAATTTTTAAGCCTCCTGAATATATATTTTAACCTAACTAGAGACTGTACAGTAACCCTTTGACCTTGCTTACTTCCTGAATAAGTGGCAAATAAATTAGCAGAATTCCTGAATTCTTTGGTCCTGTCCGAAATAATAGGCCAGTGCCCTTTTTTGCACCTAGGGTACGCAATCTTGACTCACCTGGGTGATTATGCAGTCTAGGGAAAAATACAGATAAATTGATTGACTGATTAATATGAAACCCTGTAACTTTCTAAGTTCATAATTTTGGATGTGGTCATAAAACCACCTTATCCTTATGAAAAACTGTAAATTGGGGTCAACTATTAATGCTTGTAACTTACTAACCATTTTTGTTGAAGTAATCATAATTGTTAAAGCACTTTTGATGGAAAAATGAAAAAGTGAATATTGGCCCAAAGGTTCATATGGTTGTTGCATGAACTGAGATAAAACTGGGTTAAGGTTCCAGAGGGCATAGGGGATTTTACTGGAGGATAGACACTTAATAAACCTTTAAGGAACTTGTTGACTAATTACAAATAAATAATGATTTCTCTTTAACTCCCTGATGAAATGAAGAAAGATCAGGCAAGTGAACTTTTATGAAGGATTAAGAGAGATCAAAAAAATTAAAAATATGACAGGTAATCTAATACCGCCTAAGCCAGAAATGTACGTGGACTGATATTGTTATTACTTTCCCCCAATAAAAGTCTTTTTCATTTACTTAAATAACATTTATATGTGGACTCTTTTCTAGTGTTGAGTTAAATCTTATGTACATCCAAAGAGCAAACGTGTTCCATTTCCCTCAAATTACTATCACATATACTATGAGGTGAAGTGAACTCAGATCAGGGTGAAAAGACTTGTTCTTCCTGCTGAATCAGTAAATCCGGATCTAACGGCAGGCAATAGGAGATTCCTCTGGAAAACAGTAGCAGGTGTGGGAACCAT
This sequence comes from Trachemys scripta elegans, assembly GCF_013100865.1. NCBI lineage: Eukaryota > Metazoa > Chordata > Testudines > Emydidae > Trachemys > Trachemys scripta. The sequence goes on along the minus strand of NC_048299.1, from coordinate 116,023,976 downwards.
CATTGCCTGGCCTAAGCTGGGACTAATCAAATCAATTTGGTCCATCCTTTCGTATCTTGTGTATTACCTTCTAAATCATCAAGAAAAGGGAAAATGTGTAAAGGAGACCTTAATACCATTTTATTAGGAATGCATCCAAAATTGACTTCTTCTGGCCACCTATCCTTGAACAAAATTTGTGGCATCGGGACTCAAAAAGGTCCACATCAGGATACCCCATAAATCAAAAATGTCTTTTATTACTGATATTTTCAGGGGCTACTCATGCATTTTTGTTATGTTCCTGCTCAGTTGATCTGTTAAGTTACTGTATTTCCCTTCTAGGTGTGGAATACACCAGTCCCAGAGTGCAATCACAGAGCTGATAAGAGTGTGCACCCCCTTGGTTGTTCAATTAATACATGGCAGTTGTATTGTCTGTGGCAGATTTGTGGCAGAAATGACCTGAGAGCTCATCAAATGGGTCTTGACTCAACAGTATTGATGTGTAACTTTCTCTCTACGGGAGTTGAATGCCCCTGAATTGTGCAATTGTTGTTTAGTTGGGTCCCCCTGTCAATTATCTATGTTAGGCCTGAAATTTTCCAGTACCTAATGTTGCAAATAGCTCATTCATAGATGAGTAAAGGGAGTCACATTGTTGTTGAAGCTGTGAGCCCATTAGAAAGAAAGGAATTGTTTGTTCTGGACATTGATTTAGAAGTTTTATGCAGATCTTATCTCAGATCTCACCCAGAAGGTAGAGGTGACCAGGCTATAACACAAAGAAAGTTGAGAGTTCTTTACTCATAGAACCCAAAGAAGTCTTAGGTGGAGGAGGACTCAGAGAAATGTGAATGTCAGTCACATGTCTTCTAGATTGTGATGAGGAACTACCTTTATATAGAACCAGAACTGACTTTATTTCTAATATGTTATCTCTGAAAGAGTTGGAACGGTGCTCCAGGGAGAACATGGATCTGAGTGATGTAGTTCAGCCCCCACTGTCCCACCCCCATATTCATCTTTCTCAGGTTGGATAGATCAGCACAGATGCTTGGAACTGATGGCTAAAAGTCCTTGTTCCTATGATGTGATCTTCTCCACTGTCTAATCTTTGGATCCAGTGAGCTTGGGTCTGAAGCAATAGGGTCTGATCTATCTAGGGGACGTTTTCTGGCTCTTGTCATAGAGACTTTCCCTGTGGAGGCTCCTTACCTTAGTCAGGAGCACATGGAACCATGATACATCTGATTCATTTAAGATGCACCCAGTCAGCACATCCCATGAGAGGGAATATGCAGAGGTCACTCAAAGAAGAACAGCTCACTTTGACTCTTTCCTGTACATTATTAGGATTGGTCACCTATGTCACTTGTTAATGGTTTGTCTCCTTGATTGGATGACTGAAACTTTTTAAACAGCAGAGTAATTAATAAAAGATGAATGGTGAATAATGGATACCAAATGCTATTGGTCACAGGCAAATTATCTTGTTTGTATGCAAATATGAGTATTCTCACAAATAACAGGTATTCCCTTAATATTTGTGCAAGCAAATGCTACTTGCACAAATCTTGGCATTCTCTGGATAGGCCACTCCCCTACCCAGAGCAGCAGGGCATCTGGTCTGCTGTGGTGGTGAATGAGGGGTGGCACAGCATTTTTCCTAGGCTCTAGTAGCTGCTGCTCCACTGGGGTTTGTCTGCTGACTCAGGCAGATATTTACACCTGATTTGTATTTTAAAGCTTTTCTTCATAATCGTGTAACCTAGAAACATTTTTAATGAAACCTTAGATTCTGACATCATACCATTACTCAGGGGGCTGAAGTCGTTGGTATGTGCCTATGCTGTAAACCAGCTGTGCCCAGGTGTGTATCTGAAACCCAGTAAAGGGGAGCTAAGCCTAAGGAACCCAGCAGCACCACATGATCCTATTTTGTACTTCTGCATAATATACTCTGAATATTTTGTTGTATCAAGTAGGCAGAGGTTTGTTATGGCCAGAGATTGGCAAAGCATCAGTAATTTTTTCCCAATTTGAGTCCTACTTAAAAGAAGATGTTTTACATACCTGGAAAAGCTAAGGTGGAATAAAGGAAATCCATGCAATTTTCCTCCTCAAATTCTATAGGAATAAAAGGTCTAAGTATGTCCCATCCCACAATGAGAAACATGCTGATTTAGTTTCCCGTAAGGTTTAATTAATGTTTATCATATACTATATTCTCTTGTCCAAGCAGGGAAGCCTTGGAATCAGATATCCAGGTGGTGAATAACGCAGTGTAACTCCAGTTACTTCCATGGGAGCTGTATTGATTTAAACCACCTTAGAAACTAGCCAGAAAGAATAGCAAATCTATGATATAAGCTAATTCTTTTACACAGTTGTACGTAACATTTCACTTTCTATGCTGGTATGATATTACATAGATACTGTACACACTCACACAGAACAGTGTGGAAAAATAGTTGATGTGATATCATGTGTCTTTACTTCTGTCTAAAAGTATTGCTGGGTACAAATGATTTTGAAATATATTTTTCAGTAAGCACATGGGTACCTGTGTAACTCGCAAGAACATTTGTTGTTTCTACTAATAAAGAAAAAGGATCAAGCCACATCTGTACTACTGTATTTCTGAACAAGGTGTGCTTATTCTACCAAGGAGATACCAATAATTCAAGGTAATCAGCAGAGTACATTATAGAGGAAATTCTGAACCAACAAGCTGTACAAACAAAATAGCAATCAGAAGATTTAATGCATTTCTGATGTACATTTAAGGCACTGACACTGGGCCACAGATGTACATGTGTTGTGTTTTATCTTGTTGAGATATGGCCTGAGAGAACCTATTATAGCATATCATCACCCACAACTACTGGGCCTGTGAAAGGAAAAATTCCATCACACATTACTCCTGCAGATATATTAGAGAAACAAATTGTACTTGGAATTGAAAAGTCACAGGCTTATTCTGTCTTAATAAATTCCTGCCAAAAGGCTAAGTGTAAAACCAGAAATACTTCCCAGATGTTGTTACCGTATTATCATCTTTGACATCTCAAGGGCTGCTCAGGGGATCATCTAGATATCATTTCAGAGTTCTCACAATAAATCTGTTTTTTTTAACCTGTACTTGATTTTATGTAGCCATTTTGAGTTTACTGTATTTGAGATTTAACATCGTCTTTATCAAAAGACAAGAGCTCTTTTATAACAAGAGCTCTGTCACTTCAGTGATCTGATGTTACCGTGCACACTTTTCAGAGTCATAGCTTCACTTTTAAATGCTACTTTATTTTTCCATAGAGGTGGCCCTGAAAACTAGTACCTTGCAATGCATCTGAAGAATCTTAATAGATCTGATTGTGTCCCAGTGCTACATTCTTATTATTCTAGACTGCACATTATATTCTGAAGCATTGTCTATTCTGCTATCAGTTTTTATGAATTCATTTTAGTTTCTTTCTCCCTATTTTACCTTTTAACTGTTTTATGAATTATCCCAGTACATAGCAATATTGTAAAGCTCTTAAATAAATTAATAATTTCTCTAATTCTATATTATTTATTATTTAAATTCTGTAACTCCATTATTAAATCTGTGAATGCTATGTAGTACAATGGCATGAAAAGACACTATGTAAAATATAGTTTATTATGTAGCACAGAAGAGCACATTTTAGAGTTTTACTCCAGGGAAGGATTATCTGCTTGACAGCCACAAACCCAAGAATATCTCACCCTAATTTATAAGTAGTAGTATAACTAACTGAACCCATCATAAGACCTTAAATAAAAGTTTCCAGGTTTGCAAATTAATACTTCCCCTTTTCCCTCTCTTCTGCTCTTCCATAGCAAACTAGCAGCTCTGCTGTGTTAGTGGCCTAGATTCCTCCTCAGTGCTGCCTTCATTGGGGAAGAAATGGGTTGCCTTAATCCATAGGAAAATAGGAAATATTGGATCAGAACACTGATCCGTCTAGTCATGTATCCTGACACCGACTGTGGCCAATACCACATGTTGCAAAGGAAAGTGCAAGGAACACTATTAGCGACAATTATGGAATAAGACCTCATAGGAAAAATTTCTTTCTAGAACCATCAATTAATATTTGGATTACATTCTGAAGCATGAAGGTATCTCTCTTGTAAATAATATTTTTATCCCATCCAATGCAATTGTGGATCAATATACATATTTAATTTTTATTTTAATCCTCCTAAGCTCTTGACCTCAATAATATCTTATAGTAATGAATTATGTGTTGTGTAAAACAGTATTTCTATTTATTAGTTTTTAATTTGTTCTCTTTCACTTTCATCAGGTGCCCCCTTGTTTCTGTACTATGAGAAAGGGTAAATATAAATGTCCAATCTACCTTCTCTACACCATTCATTACTATTATATCCCTCTTATCTGCATCCTCGCTAAAGTAAACGCTTCCAGACTTTTGGTCTCTCCATACAGAACGTTGCCCAGGCCTGTACACACACAATCCCACTCCCTAACAACAGACCCTGCCACAGACCTTCTTCCTAACAGCCACTCATACCAACCCCCCTCTTCTTCCTGGTGTTTTCTCTTTGAGAGGTAGGACTGCGAGCTATCACCATCCAACATCCTGGGTGATAGGGATGCCTAATCCAACCTCTTGCCTCTTTCAGGGATTTATCGCTTCCTTTCTTCCCTCAAGGAAGATATTTCTCCTAACAAAATGAAGTCATACAACTTCCACTGACATTTCTGGGCACAGGGATATTGTTAAAAGAGCACTCCAAATCTGTATGTTCAATACCTACTTTGCTTCAGTCTTCTCACAAAAAAATGACATGTGATCAGACAACTAGCAAAGTTACCATAGACAATAAAGGGGAAGAGATGAGGCTTGGGATAAGTAAAGAACACATCAGATCTTCTGACTAATTTGAGTGAATTCAACTCAGCAGTGCCCTGATGCTATTCCCCTGAGGGTACTGAAGGAATTAGCTGAAGAAATCTCGGCGCCACTGCCAGTAGTGTTTGCAAATTTATGGATGACAGGTCCCGGAAGACTGGAGAAGGACTAACATAGTGTCCATGTTTAAAAAAAGGAAAAAAGAGGAGCCATAGAATTTTAGACAAGTAAGCCTCACTTTGATACCCAGGAAGCTACTAGAGCAATGTATAAAACATTCAATTTGTGAATACCTGGAGGATGAAGGGGTAATCACTAGCAGCCAGCATGGATTTACCAAGAACAAATCATTCCAAACCAACTTGACTTCCTTCTTTGACTGGGTAACTGGTTTTTGTTGATAAAAGAAATGCAATGGACATAGTATACCTGGACTTCACCAAGGCTTTAAACACAGTCCTACACGATATTCTGATAAGTAAGCTAGAGAAATACGCACCTGGCGAAACTACCATGATGTGGATACATGATTGGTTAAACAACCGCAAACAAAGAGTAACTATCAATGGAATGATGTCAGATTGGAGGGGGGTCTCAAATGGGGTTCCGCTGTTCTAGGTCAGGTGTTGTTTAACATCTTTATTAATTACCTGGATGTAGGAATACAGGGCATAACCGATCAAAGTGGCAGATGACACAAAGCTGGGGGGTAAGGGGGTGGGGGGGGGGTTGCCAACACTTGGAAGGATAGAACTAAAATTCAGGGGGCTCTTGATAAATTGGAGAACTGGGCTATTGATAACAAAATGAAATTCAACAAAGACAATTGAAGGATGCTACTCTTAGGGAAGAAAAAGCAAATGCACAAATACAGCATGGGGGGAAACTGGCTTGGCAGGGGTACTGCTCTGGGAGTTGTGGTGGATTACAGCCTCAACATGAGTCAGCAATGTGATGCTGTTGCAAAAAATGCAAATACAATTTTAGGTTGCATTAACAGAGGCATAACATGCAAGTCATGGAAGGTGATAGTACCACTCTACTCGGTGTTGGATAGGCCTCAGCTGGAGTACTATGTCCAGTCTTGGTCACCAATCTATAGAAAGGATGTAGAGAAACTGGAAAGGATCCAGAGGCAAGCGAGAAAGATGATCAAAGGGGTGGAATGCAAGCTATATGAGCAAGCTATATGGAATGCAGGGAACTGTGTATGTTCAGTTTGGAACAGAGATTAAGGGGGGATATGATAGTGGTCTTCAAATACTTGTAACGCTCCCATAAAAAAGATAGAGAAAAATTGTTCTCTCTTGCCACAGAATGTGGGACAAGAGGAATGGGTTCAAACTACAGCATAGAAGATTTAGGTTAAATCTCAGGAAAAACTGTAAGAACAGTAGGACAATGGAATAGGCTGCGTAGGGAGGTTATGGAAGCTCCTTCACTGGAAGTTTTCAAAAGGAGGCTGGATCACCATTGATCTTGGATGGTTTAAGCACAACAAATCCTGCATTTTAGCCTGGGGTTAGACTAGATGACCCTTGTGGTTCCTTCTAACCCTATAATTCTATGATTCTTTGTAGTTAGTTAATAGATGAGGTGTCAGATGAGATTGCAATCAAGAATATGTAGCCTAGCTCCAGCATTTTGCAGGACTAAATGAAATTCACTGTTGTTGAGCACTGCGCACAGCTCCCTCCGTGCAGCTCTTTACTTCAATTCTTACCAGGTAGACTCAGCCAAACAGGAATCTAGAAATAATCAAGAAAAAACATGTCTTTTCAACCTGTGATGAAAGTCAACCAAGACAGCTTGAAATCTAAAATTGCACTACCAGTAGCTTCATTGACACTTTTGCTGATATTCAGTAGCTTCATTGACACTTTTGCTGATATTCAAATAATGAAAAAAATACAGGGAAGAAGACTGTATTCAGTAGTTGTACAGTAGTAGCTGGTAGTTTTCAACTTGTTAACATAACTTGACTTTGGAAAATGAATGAAAAGCAAATTGATCATTAAATGGCATGATAAAATGTATGAACAAGACATCCAGATATCAGGAACTTTATACATCCTGAATGTACAAGTCTTCTAGGCAAGATGCTTACAATGTACTCCTGCAAACCCCACTAAATGGTTCAGACTGAACACTTTACTGTAGGTCAGGGCTGTTAATCACCAGAAGGCCCCAGGGCAGCCACATACAGCCTTATTTATGGGTAAATCAAGAAACTGAAATACTGAACCGTGCCTGATTAGCTGCACTAATATGCTACTTGTGGCTAATTTCTGAGCTGCTTAATTCGCAGGTGTTTGCCCCAGCCAATAAATCCTACCCTCTCCCTCCTCTTTGCACTCATGGACCTGCCATGCATATGTGGAGCCTGTTTAAATGACAGGCAGGAAATAATTGATGGTGCATTAAATCACTCCAGTGTTTAGTGAACTGGTTCCTCTTTGAAACAAGCACTGCTACGTTCCCACTCTCAGGCTCATTTCAGATGTTATTGTAACCTAAGTCTTTTGCACCACTGCTTGCAACCTTTCAAAAGTACAATGTGTACATTTCCTCATTTTTATTTGTTTTAGTTGTAGAGCACACACTTTGCATAAGACATAGCTATTAAATTTTCCACAACAGCTAGTTGTCAATCCAGTGAAGCACAACAAAAATCTACTGACTTAGAAGCTGAATGGGAACATACCAGGAGTTTTAACAGCTGCAACCCTCCCCATTTTCCTTTGAGTTTTATTAAATTAAGCTCTTAATTAAATGCATCAAAACAGAGCAAACAGATTTGCCACTTTTAATTTTAAAACTATGGGGTTTTTTTTATTTGTTTTGATTTGGAGGCTTTTTTTAGTTGGTTTGTTTGTTTAATTAATGATTTTATACGGTACGTTCTTGTTTTCAAGGATCTCAAAAGTTGCTATTTGAGCTGTGTGAAAATCAAGCTCTTCACTTTCCTGGGGTTCCTTTGAATATTTTCTTTCATTTTAGTCCCCATGAATTGGCAAGCTCTGACATTTACTTTGATTTTAAGGATCAAACAAATCAAAAATCTTCAAGTGGTACTCAGTGAAACCATCACCCCTCACCTGGCTTTGTATCACAGCCACACAAGTCTATATATTTTCCATTATTTTGGTACTAACCCTCAACTGGCCCCAGAACTGGAGGGAATGGGTTTCAAACATTTCTAAAATTTACAGTGAACATGGTTTGGGGTTTAAGCTTGTAATGAAGCCTGAAATCAGGCAAGTTTCACATGGTTTCAGGATCTGCTGTGAGCATTTGGCATTTCTCTTGTTAATCTACAGTAGCTTTATACAGTATATACACCTATAGAGACAGATGTTTATAGGGGCCTCTACTCTTCTTCCTTTTATTGTATCAGTGGGCAGTGATCGAGCCAGCAACCGCTGAGCGCTCACCATCGACTCCGGTACTCCACAAGAACGAGAAGCGCAAGCAGAGTTGACAGGAGAGTGCCAGCTTTCGACTTACAGCAGGGAAGACACTGCGGTAAGTAGATCTAAGTACGTACAAGCCCTGAAACAGGCACAGTACCTCAATACTGGGCTTCTGCAGACCTGTGTAGCCCTTTTACTGGGTTCAGTCATGGCCCTAGCCCCTGCCTGTCTCCCTCTATTCTCTTTAAAGTGTCTAGTACCATTGTCCACATTAGATTCCTCTGTTCCTTGTGTACTGGAGGATTAAGTAAAGTGACTATGCCTGCCTCATGTGAAGGACTTCATTGGGTAGGAGAAGGCTCCCTGCACTCTCCTACAGCTTTTTTGCACATCTATGCTGGGCTACATAAAATGTAGCCATTAACAGTAAAGGGGTTTATATGCTGAGACCATTTGTAAACCGAAGATGATGCAGAATTTGGCTGTGTGTTTATTAAGTAGTATGTCTCACAAACAGTACATTATACCCATGCCCTGCTACCTGCACAGTTCAAAGTGCTGGGTGCAGTTCAAAGTGCTGATTTTAACTCAGTGGTTGAGGACTCAGTTAACCAAGATCATTTTTCTTTGTGGTCAATACTGCTGCAGCTGAGATCAGCAAAGGCACATGGGTTCAATCCCTATTGGTTTAAAAGTGAGAGTTCTGCTGGCAGTGTTAGCCATTCATGACTCTCAACTCACCTTTGGAATTCAATTTTGTTCACCTCCACCCACAGTATACCCAAATCCAGATGTGTTAACTCCTGGACGAGCTGCAAAGCCCATGTCTTTATGCACACACTTTGGGACAGGTTGGTTGATGAGCTCAGCCACAGGAGAATCTTAATCATAGATTTTAAGCCTAGAAAGACATCCTGCACAACACAGGCCATTGAATTTTACTCAGGAATTCCTGAAATGGAGGGAATTATTCTTCCACATTGTGCAAGTGAGCACTGTTGAGTTCTGTAACTTGAGGCTAAACTAGGGCCTCTCTCTTTTTAACTTGACAGACTTGTTTGTACTTTTGTAATAATAATTCAATTATTAAGATAAAATCTTTGTGGAGGGTATGGTCTTTCTAATTTATCTCAGACACCTGGAGTGTGAAAGAGTTACTGTTAAAATCTAAATAAATAAATCAAATGATTCAGTTAACAAATTCTGACCTGCTAGAATGGCTACATTAATTGGACCACTTACATCAGTTTAGATTCCCTGGCCCTTGGTTTTCCTCACACATCTATAGAATGGGTATAAGTAAATCTAAGGGATTCAAACCATTTTGAAAGAGCATAAATTCGAGTAAGGGGGTCTGTCTTACTTCACATTAATACCATTGGGAAGTTGTTACTTTGTTTCCAGTATCTAGCTCTCATGGCTCATTATTACATAAAAATCAATTAATTAATGTTGTTGGATGAAATATTTGGAATAAACATAAAAACTTTGCAAGTAACTGTTAAATTTTCCAAAAAATGTGGTTGTGAAAAAAACAATTTCATGACTTGTTTATCAAAATTTGTATTGAAAATGCTATCAAAATCATTATCAACATAATTATTCAATCTTTTCATTTACCAAAGACCAGATTTTGATATACAAAACACGTCAATAACTGTTTCAATCGTGATTTCGATGATATTTTCAATACAATATAAATACATTTTGTGAATTTTTTAAACATTGAAAACAGGTCCCCTTCAAACCCTGTATAATAGAAACAATTTTATATTTTCAATTTTTTGGCAAAAATTGTTTATAAAATGTTAACCTGCTCTATTAATTAATTAAAAAATAATGCAATTGTACTGCACTTTTCTTCCATAGATCTCAAAAGATTTACAAAATGATCGAGTATCATTTCTTCCTTTTTAGGTTAGACTTTTCAGGGCAGGAATTGTGTCTCATGTGTTTGCACAGGTGTTTAGTACAATGGGGTCATCCGGATTGGGAACTCTAGATGCTATTGTAACAATTAAAATGAACAATCATAATAATATTTTTACAAATGGCATAAGTGAGGTGCAGAGAAGTTAAGGGCATTACTCAAGGTCACACAGGGAGTCAGCAACTGAACTAGGAAAATAACTCAGGTGTCCAGACCCCCAGTGACATGCCCTATATGCTGTGACATTCATTGTGAGGTGGCAGTCTCTTTAAATCTGTAATTCACCATGAAAATACTGGTTCAAACATGCACTTTCTTCTAGCACAGACGTTCTCAAACTGGGATGGTGGGCCCCATTGGGGGACATGGAATGTATTTGGGGGCGGGGGGAAATTACTGCACACATTTTACCCACAGCAATGAATAACTAGCAAAGCTAATTCCTCCAGGGATATCAGGTCCCCAGATGAAGCTGTGCATTTTGAGAGATTTCTGTTAAGCTTGCTATCTGTTCACTAATCTGTTTACTACAGCGCTATGTGCACATTTAATTGTAAACATCAACCACAATCACAGTTTTGCTTTTGCTCTTATCACAACGGATCATTGACTCTATTTGAATTGATACCTTACTGTTATTAATTCTTAGAGAGAGTTGCATGTTGATTTTTTTATCTGTATATGTTTGGTCAAAGAGTTTTTAGGGGTATTAAATAGATAGGGTGACATTCAAGCCCAATTCAGTGAGGCCAGGATCTCATGCATGGTACTTTTTAAAAATTATAACCAAGATTTTCAAAAGTGACTTTAGATTTTGAATGTCTTAATTGTGAGGAACAAAGATAGAGGTGTTTTTCACAGGGATTTTTTTTTGAAAATCAGGCCCCTATAAAATTGGGCACCCAAAACTATTTCAATAGCAGCATTTTTTGAAAATAGGCTGAGTCTTGTGGCTTTGTTTGTGAAAGAAACATACTAAAACTTTGAAGAGTCTTTTGACACAAACCTTAGACCTTAAGATGATAGAATATTTTCAACAATTGTTTGTTTATTTGTCTCTTGGGTATTTTTCCTCCAGTAGGTCTGTTTAGTAGAGAGCTAAGACATACATCATTTATATATTCATTTATGTTCACATTCAGACCTAAAGTATTAATTGCCAAAATCTTCAGCAGGGATCCTCAATGATGATTTTCAGAAATAAGATGCCATTTTGTTTAGTCACACTCCCACTATATTGTAACAGAAATGGAAAAAGATTGACAAACATGACAAAAATGGATTCCCCAGCTCAAAAATGAAGAAAATTGCACCTGGAAGTTCCCAAAGTCTAGTCTTGAAGTCTATGTTCTTCTGGAATAAAATCTCAGAAAGTATCTTTACATAAATTTGGAATATCTTTAACCTATCTGTTTTTGAGACATTCTTCTTTTTAAGCATATAGAGCCTAACTCAAAGCCTATAAAAGTCAATTGAGAGATTCCTATTAACTTCAGTGAGCTTTAGATCAGGCCCAGACCAAGCAATTCTTAAATTATTTTTAACACCTAAGGAAATTCCTGTGCAATAGTGGAAGCCCAGATTCCAGGCTGAAAGAATCAGACCTCTGTCAAATATTCCTTAAAAGAAAAATGGAATGTTCTCAGAAAACACACATTTTCAAAAGGTAGGAAATTCCAAAGGCAAGTTCTACTTTACAAGAGGATTCACATATTCAAAAAGTATAGAAATGCGCACTTGAGAATACCACTTAAGGTAACCTAGAAACCCTTAACTATGCCCATGTGACACCAGCATAGGAATACCCAGAATGTGGAAGCAGCCTTATCCATCCAAGATAGAAGTCCATTAATTACTCCTGGGGGAATTCTGCAACACTGAGCAATGCAGAATTTTGCAGAAATGGGCTGCAGTGATGCTGGATGCCACTAGGGGGCACTGGACTTGGCAAAGCCCAGCTCGCACATAGAAGACACAGTCAGGGGGAGGACCAGGGAACTAGAGGGTTCCCGCCAGCTTCAGTTCCCCGCATGCCCTGAAGGAAGGAGACAGTGGTGCGCAGGAAACTCCACACAAGCCTGGGACCCAGTATCAGGCTGTTTCTCCCTTTGGATCCCTGGGCTCTGAGGGCTAGTGGGGCCCACATCTGGGCTCTGGGAAGAGGAGTAGGAGGACAAGTGTCTGGGCTGGAAGGGTCCTGCGGCTGGGCTCTGGGAGGAGAGGGGTTGTGGATGTCTGGCCCCCCAGCTGGGCTCTGGGGGCTGAGGGGTGAGGGCAGAGAAACAGAAATTGGGTTGTCATAGGGGTTACTTTAATTCTCTACTCCTGGGGGAATTTCTGTGTGTGTGTCTGTATTGTTACAGACATATTTACTGACAGGTATTTTGAAATAAATTACCAAAATAATTGAAACTGGCATGATTATGTAGTGTTATTTTGACAAATAAAATTTGCAGAATTTTAAAATATTGTACACAGAATTTTTAATTTTTTTGCACAGAATTCCCCCAGGAGTAATTAATATTAAGGACAATGTCTTTGTGACCATGAATGAGATGAGTCCATGTGATAGATTGATAAGGTAGTCCCAGATTTTCTGGCTATTTTCAGAGTGATGTCATGCGGGGGATGGGGGGGCATAGTTAAGGTTGTTTGGGTTATCCCCCGAGTACATTTCCATAGTTTTGAAAATTTTGAGTTTTTTGTAAAGTGCAAACTTAATTTGGAATTTCCAGGCCTTCTAACATTTGAATTTTTGAGAAAAATTACAATATATACTTATGGGATTTGCAACTAAAATAATTAGTAGATCTTTTTTAAATTTACCTCCATGTTAACACAGGGTTGTTTGTTAGTTTTTTGATCTGTGAATTTTTTTCCCAGTAAGAATTTTTTTTTTTTTTTTTTGTATTTTTCATCACATTCAGTATCAATATGCAAGGAATAAAAATCATGCCAATTCAAAAAAAGAAAAAAATGTATGATGTTTTTAGAGATATTATGTAATTATTATATTGCTCAAATTTACACATTAGGAACACTATAGGAATAGTGTTAAAGAAGTGTAGTTCTGCTATTTGAGAATTAAAAGTGCACCAGCTGTCAGAAGTCACTTTCAGGATGCAGCAGTGAAGGATTATATCACAAAGGTCACTCAGAGAAAGAAGAGTGTCACAAAGTTAAGTACATTTAGAGAAGATCAGATAATAAGGAATATCTTTTTCAAAGCTAAAATGATAGATTTCAAGAATGCTAAAATAAAGCACATGGCAGATATAAAGGGAAATGAAGACAAGAGGAGAAAATAAAATAGAAGGGTAATACTATATAAGTGAAGCTGTAGAAATCATAAAAGAAATGCTTGGAAACAAGAGTGAAACTTATTTAATAAAGTAAAATTTATTCAGAGCATTCAGATGGCAAGATTCAGAAAAATAACCAGCAGAGTGGCATTCTAGCTGATTGCAAGATGCTAGAAGAATACATTTTAAAAAATTGTCATGTGTTTTCATACAACACCATATGAATAATTTAACAATAATGCCAAGATTTATTAAAAGAGTACTACCAATGAAATGTCAATGCCAGACACAAGAAATTCTATATTTTTAGGTGATAGTACATGTCTAATTTATAAAATTTAATAGCATTTAACATTTACCCCTAAAAAACTGGGACAGGATCATTCTGGAGTCCCAAAATCTTAAAAAAAGATGAGGAGTTTGATATATGGAAACTCAATGCTAGTTTCATACAGCACAATCTTTGTTAAGCAGAATCTGTTTTTTGCTCTCACAGCACTATTTAAATAAAATTATATGCCTAATTATTTTCCATTTAATATTCTATTTCCTTTTGATAATATCATCATAAAGTATTTTCTTGCACTGAACAAGATATTTTATGATGTCATTAAAAGATTGCAGAACACAGTTATTGTGTAATATTATTCATGTAGCCCTTGGAAAAAATAAGATAGGACTTGTGCAGGCAGACTGATTCAATTGCCAGGCCAAAACATGTAACAGAGACAGTACTTGTTGCTCAGCTCTGTGGCATTTGATAAAGTTGCTTACCAAATACTTCTGTCCTGCTTCCAAGAAGCTGCAGAGGTGAGTGAAAGTTTCATGAAATGGCTCAAGTCCTGTCTTTCTTATCATTCTCAAATGGTTATTAAGTGCAACTGTTCCTTGACCTTCAAAGCCCACACTTGGAGGATCCCACAAGGCTCAAATATGTCACTTACAGTATTCAACTTCTATACAAAGCTACTGGGACAGCAGGTTAGAAAATACAGGCGGAAGGGCAGCAGAACATGGATGATGCCCAGTTCTCTATCTCCTATGTACCCATCATTTCCCAGCATTCTCCAGCTCAATGCGTCAGATCAGCACCTGAACAGTGACTGCCTATAGTTAATTAGTTTTATAGTTATAACAATAAAAATTAGTTAAATGATACAGTTCCTTCTTCCCCCAAAAGGAATATTGTTTGAAATAGGAATTCTGATCTGAGCACTTACTGCAAAGTGTGAATCCAAACATTTTACCTCTGCCTGAGACTGACTTTTTTAGACATTTGTAACTGTAACCTTTCTATTTATATCAATCTCTTTTCTCTTCTCTAAGCACACAGTGAGCCAATATTGAAAAAAAAGCTATTCTTTTAAAACTGCAAGCAACTACAGGCCCAAATGAAATAATTTAGTACAAAAAAATATAGACAAGCTAAAAGATTTGTAAGTACATTGTTTGCCATAAGACTTTAAGGGCCTGATTCTCATTTATACTAAGGCTGCTTTACACTGCTCCATAATTTATGCCCACTTTACACCTTTGTAAATAGACCTTGGAGTTAACAAAAATCAGGCTCTATTTGTTTTACGCATTCTTTGCAACTCTTTAGCTGATTCCAACCTGTGCTATTACCTCTAATGTTTAAGTACTATCTACTGGTTTGCTAACCAACATTGTTATGTGTGTGCTTGCCAAAGTGTATCCATAAGTCTACACACTGTAGCACATTCATTAGTATAAGTGAAAGAGCGATGGAGGAAACTGTTACTAAACCTATAGGAGATGTCCTGCCTGTTTAATTTGTATGCACATCATCTTTACATTATTGTGTCCTGGCCCTGGCCCGCTGCACTCATAGCTGAGGAAGCAAAGCTCTTTCTTTCTCTCTCTTGGTCTCTTTCTCTGTCTGTTCTTGGGAGTCACAGATTTTGCAAGGTCTAATGAGATGCATGTTATAAAGTGAGAATGGGAAGCACTGTGCTTTCATTGAACTAATCTCTATCCTGGTCCAACGGTTTTATTTGCAGCTGAAACTCCTGGCAGTATGGAAATAAATGCTTCATAAAGAATCACTTGATTTAGTTAATAATATCTAAATCAAGTCATTCTTCATTTTCCATAAAACTAGAATAAGCTAGAAGTAATTCAGTTATTTTTACAAGTCCTAATGGATAAAGCAAATGTGTAATTTCCAATAAATTATTCAGTTACATATGGAATGAAAAAGTGTGTGCCCAAAACAAGTAAAAAATATGTCACTATTATTTTTATAGTATGTCCTTTAGAGGAGATATTAAAGCACTGCTTACTTGATCCCATGCTACTCTATACAGAAAATTGTAGATTAATTTTCCCTCAGAGAAGCCATATAGTATTTCAATACTGTAAGATAAAATTGCCTTGGAGACAATCATTCAGGTACCTTGTAGAAATTCTTCAATAATAAGAAATAGGTGTATATGCACTACACACATAGCCTGCATCAGTAAGAGAAAGATATTCTTGCCCTGTTTTCTGAAAAAATTGTTTTTTCTGCTGTGGGGGGGGGTCTTTTTTCCTCATTTTAATTAAAGCAGGCAGAATCCTGAAGAAAACTATTATTTTATCCTCTCAAACAAAATTCTTCTCTTCAAATGGATGTGATGAAACCTCCTATCTCTGGACTGAATATAGAAGAGAGATCCCATGAAAGGTAAAAAGTGAGTAAGTAATCATCAGTGATGCCTCACACACATCATCCCCCACCCATTTCACCCCCCAAACCACACCCATGTCCCAAAGCTCAAGAGAATCCTTAGATCTTCATGAAAAGTCTGAATTGAAATGACAATGGAAGAGAGTTTGGATTTTCAAATAGAAAAGGAGGCAACTTGGAGAGGTGTAATATTTATAAAAATGTGAGTTGCAGAAAGCCTGGATCGCTCTTGGCATACCTACATGCAAGCACCTTCTATGAGTAATGCATCCACTGATTGTGCCAGTGCAGTAGGGGAAAAGAGGAAGATGCCGAGACAGAAAATAAATATCTCACTAAATATAAGTGAAGCAAATGCCACATTAGCTTTGCTATGAACCTCCATGAACTATATGGCCCTTCCTGATTTGATTTATCACCAAGTAAGCTTTAGATTGCATTGAGAAATATCATCCTGGGATCATTTACTTGCTAACGGTAATAAGATCAGTTTAGGGGCCAAATTCTGAGATATGCTGTTTCCATGTGCTAAGGCATAAAAAAAAACTTAGAAGAGTAAGCCTTTTCTTACAGACCTGTGTATGCTGACCCTCCAAAATAATGTACCAGCTCTGATACTTTTGAGGGCACAGTACTTTATTCCTGCTAAGTACTGGACTAAACCAATGAGCAGCATTTCACAGGGCCCCTTTGGCAGAGATGGGAGGCATGAGGTTAGCACCTCCACTGGAACTAGTGGCCGCAGCTTTGGAGGGAAATGGATATTGATCAAGTGTCCAACCTGTTGGAGCTATGCCTTTTTTTTTTTTGTGGCTTTCAGCCAATCACAGGACATTCTCAAGACTACTGATCTGTCAGGCACAACTTCAGCAGATTCTGTTCACTCACAGATTTTGCATGTCGACACAATCTTTGCCAACTTTCTTGCAGAGGTTCTCTTGGTTTCAGTGACAGTCTATGAATTTCTGGTGCATTGAAATTGGAATTTGGTTCTACTTTTTTTAACCACAGGTCCAATTTTTTTTAAATAAAATAATTTAAAAAAAAGAATGCTAAGTAAAATAATAAATAAACTCTGCCTTTTAATGTGAATCACCAAGCTGTCTATTACCCTTCAAGTCATCTGTAGATAAATGCGCAAAAACCACATGAAGACCCAGCTTTTATATCAGGAGACAGGCGCAATTTCTGTGCTAACATACCCCCTGCAATCTCATGAAGGTAAATAATGTACAGGGTAAATGGTGCATAGCTATTTAAAAATATATACAATATTTACATTTTAAGCTGACTTATTTTTCTTTTAATCTACAATGGAAAACATCGTCTCCTAAATGAGGTAACACACACTTGCCACCATTTCGGAGTCAGCACTTAGACACTTTGGGAGTTGAGTATTATAGTATTATAGCTGAGTATCCAATTGAAGTATCTCAAATTCTGTCTTATGCTGACTGCAAATGTTGACTTTTTAAATAGTGACCAGTGTAGGACAACTACTGAACGAAACAAAACCATACACACACTTGAACTGTATGTAATTATAGTCTTGGAAAAGCAATTATATGTCACTTCCAGATTTGAATTATACTGTACCTGACTCTCTAATCTCTAATTAACTGGAACACTAATGTGCCAGAGTAGATTAGTACCAACACATTTCTGTCCATATTTGCAAGCTATATTTCCGAATTGTTCACTTGACATAGAAACTGTGATAGAACTAACTTAAGAGAAATTTGGCGATAATAAAATTATTTCAGATCATGTACTAAAATGCTGGGAATGTCTTCCATGATGTATTTTTTTTTTTAAAGATTCCAGTGAAAACACAGTAAGAACTGTAAGAATTAGAAAAAGCATTAAGGGAAGATCTTGAAAAGCATGTAAGGGATTTAGGAGCATAAATCCCATTCACTTTGGACTTGTGTCCTCCCCCTTTTTTAAATCTTTAACTAGAGTATCAGCATTGTCCAATATCTTTTCCGCTTTGTTTACATGGAAAGAATTATTTCTAGAATGGATTGAGGAATGATTTTTCTTCTTGCCAAAAAATTTCAACACTTTTCCAGGTTTAACAACCATTTTAAAATTTCAGATGCTGAAAACAAAACACAAACATTGATTTGCAATTGCAAAAATAAAATAATTGTTTTTGAGTTTTCATCAACACCACAGAACATGCTGATAAAAATGGATTTTTTTACAAAAAAATCTATTTTTAAAAGACATTTTTCAAAAAATGTTAAAACCAAAATTAACATTTTTCAACTAGCTTTAACCATTATATAATTCTTCCCAATGAGGGAAAGAGCAATCTGTGATTTCATATAAAGAAGCAATATTGCTGAAAGATATATTGATCTTCAGATTGCATGACATCTTATCTGTCTGTGTAATTAACTAGCTTGGGCAGATGGGAGGAAGGTCAAGGCACCTATATGTATCTTTAGGCATCCAAATACCTTTAAAAATGTACCTCCGTTCCCCATTTGCAAACCAGGATTAATAATACTCTTTTACTACACAGGGGTGTGTGTGTGTTGGGGGGGGTTATGAGAATAAATAATTGAGAGGCATTCAGATATGATTGTGATGGTGATGCAATATAAGAGATTGCTTTTCATTTTTCTCAGGATAATACCAAGGTTAGGAGGATAGTTACTGTTTTTATAAGTAAATATTATATGAAAAGCTCACATTTTCTGTGTACAAGTGTATTTTATTTTATTATAAATATTTGTTCCAGTTTACTACTTATCCTTTTACAATCTTCTCTGCACTGTAAACTACTTCTTCCTCTTCTTTTTCCTAAATGTTGCCTGCGCAGAAATCCTAGTATAAAGATAGGTGACCATCTTTGAATTTAAGGGTTACAGCATTATTTCACTAAGCTACTGATGCATTTAAGCCATATAAATTCCTTTTGGGTAAAATCCTGGCTCCATTGAAGTCAATGGCATTGACTCCCATTGACTTCAATGGGGCCAAGATTTCTCCCTTTCTAATTAACCGAAGACGGCTCAGACTAGGGTAACTAACCTTATTAAAACTAACTGGATACTGATTGTCTAAAGCCATACTCTAATTGGCTGATTGGGTCTTTTAACAATGTAACAGTCAAGCACCAACTCTCAATTGTTCATGGCTAGTGGTTTATCACCATAACGTAAAACTGATATTTCTGTTATATGAATTGGAGTGTCAATGGTTATATACGAAGATGAAGATGAGAGAGAGAGTGAAAACCCTTTTTCTCTATCATTTAAAAGTAAATCTAACAAGATTTAGGTGCAAAAATATCTATCTAGCCACATCTGTTTTCCTCCTTCAGCTAAACTGCTGAATTTTACAAGCAGCTTGGTTTCCTTAACTTTGCTCTTAAAGCTGAATTTGAATCTGATTGAGGGTTACCAATTCAGTTTCTTAAGTAAAGGCAAAAGTTTAAAATAGCCCAATGACCTCTGGCACTGTTCCTGGATGTTGTGGAAAAACTTGAGAGGAAACACAATTTTCATCTTCCAGCCTTAGTTTCATCTATATGAGGTAGGCTTTTCGAGTCCTTCTTCCATAGAATGCCCTAGTTTTCATATAGGGCATGTAAAGAACTCATTTCATGGGTTTCTTTGGCAAAGTTTTATAGCCAGCTGCCAGTTTCGTACCACCCCCGGAAGGCTGTTTCATGGTGAGAGTGTCTTCCAAATGTTCTGCTCATCAGTGTTTGGGCTTCCATGTTTATGGAAGGTAAAATTCTTTTGAGAGTCTCAAGGCATTGATATCTTGCATCATTGCAGATTGCCATAGGGTAGAGTATTATTGTGTTATCTGTTAATACCAGAAGGTTCAGTCTTATAGATTTTTATGTTAAGATGCAAAACTGTATTACCTGTGGAGGACTCCAGCTCCTTGAGCAGAAACAGCATTTTTGTATTGAGTTTGTTCCATTCTTATAGACATCAGGCCATTTTACAGTGCAAGAAAGATCAGTTAATTTTTGGCCCAGCTTTCAGCACAGCCATATTAATTGGAATTTTCCATGAAGGATTTATAGAGCACAGTTAAAATGAAATATACTAGCTAACATCTCTGCAGTGGAGATATTAAAAAAGGGGCTAAGACTAACTAGATTCTCCTTAGAAGACAAATGTATGTGTATACACTGCATATTGCAAGCCAAACAACACATATTGTTTTGGGACTAAATTAGGCTGCAAGGAAGGGGGAAAAAAAAACATGGATCAGGAACCCAAAGCCTATAAAGATCCCAATAGTTTTATCCCCTTTCCAGTAAAATAATAAAGCAAAATATTTTCTTACTTGTTTTTCCACAAGGTATCCACCTCCCAACCATCATGTGGTAAAGTTTCACTCTAAATAGAGCATTAACTGTATGAAAAAACAGCTGAAAAAAACAAATGACAGCCTGTTCTGACTGTCAATCTACAAATTTAATGAGAAACTCTGCTCAATTTAATGAATCCTGGTGCTTCACTCTGGCATCATTTTAAGCAGAACTTGCATACACAACTATGTAGTGTCAATTTTAGGCCTACATTATGGCAATACAATACACCTCTAATGGGAGAACTTCTTCCTCTGAACTATTAACCATATGAACAATTGTTACTAATTTACTGTGAGAAATGTGTGTGGGAATGTGTGTGCACATGACTGGCTTGGTGAGACAGCTTGAAAATGTTTAATTAGGACTAGAATAATTTTGTGTGTACATTAGCAGTTAGACTAAAAACAATAACAAGAGGGGGGAAAATACTATCACATTACCAGTATGTTAGAGGTGAAAAGAAAATCAAAGGTCAATTGGGTTATAGTTGAAGATAAATTAACTTTACTTTGGATTCATTAGCTGAGATTTTTTGGGACTCAGTATCCAATCCAGACTGTACATTTCATTTTTGGGAAGAAGGAAAGGTGATTGTTTTTAAAATTTCCATTTAGAAGCAGTGCTAGCTTTCTTATTAAAAGTTCTAGGTCAAGGCTGTTCTTCCCTTATTAGTATCTAGATTCAAACTAAAGTAGCTGGGACAAATCCCGATGTCCATGTGCAGCATGTCATACAAACAGAGTTAAGATTAACATAAACAAAGTACTTTGTGTCAGCTGATTTTTAGAAAGCCCCGTAAAGTGCTTGATTAAGAGTTCTGTAGAGAATTATAGGTTTAAACAACAGCATTTTAACACTAATTTTCAGTGAGTAAATTTACACCTATACAGGGCACTTTACATAAACAAGTCCAAACCTCCTTCACTACAGTCCACTTCCTCTCAGCTTCACCGTTTTGGTAATGAACTATAACCAGGTTCTTCTCTGTGTGGGGCTGAGAACCAGCCAGTGTATACAAGCTGAAGAATTTAGGTTGTGTCACGTAGCAAAAACAATGAGTGGAACAAATAATTCAAGCAAGTCAGCTCAGAGAGTTGGAAATCTCTAATTACTAGACCCAGTCACAGACAAACAATGAGGGAGGAACAGGCTACTTGCACCTAATGTCACTCAACAAGGGTGACAATAAATTTATGAAAGGTCGACGAACTCTCCATATATAAAACTTCCAGTGGAAATGATGAGTCTCTGTCACCCAGCTAATGCTGTTAGGGCTTTGACAATGCTGCCACCTGCTGATATATTACAGTCCTCTGAGATTTATTTCAAGACGATATTTTATTTTTCCACAGTTACTGTTCCTAAAGTTAGCCTGAGCTGTGTTTGTTCATCTCAACTGAAAGAATTTCTGATTATTCATTTAGTAATTGCAACATTTATTTGCAATTGCTCAGTTCTTCTCAGGTCAACTTGGGATTTTTTTTCTCTCACAAGAAACCCTTTAAATTATCCTCCTTTACATCAGTGGTACCATTTAAGGAAGAGACCATTATGGATTTTAGACAAACAGTAACTTGCTCTTGTTGGGCATATCTTCCTGATTTCAAAAGCACTCTTAACACATAAATGCCTACTGATGGATCCTCTGCCAATGTGGCCCGCTTATGGCAATACTCTTGATGTCCTATCACTCGCTTACTGAAAATAGCTTTGTGATGGAAGCTTTTCCACCTAGTATAGAAGTTTTGCATCAAACTGTCTCTAAATCAGAACTATTGTAATAATGACCTGCCTTCATTTCTGAACTTCTTATTTATTTAATTTTTTAGGAGCAGCAGCAGATGAGTAAAAAGTAAATAAGCCAAAAGAACATCAGCAGATAGCACAGTGTAACTGAACCCAGTAATAGATAGGCCTGAATTATCCCCTCTATTTATGTGTGCAGAGTGGAGTCAATTCTAGAATAATTCCTCTTTGGGGCCCAGGAAGGAGGAGAGGAACCTGATAACATCTCTCTCTCTCAATGCACGCCTTGGAATAAGAATGTGTCTGAATTTTAATTTTACACACATTGTTTTTCTGCCTTGCACTTGTGTAATTTGTTGCTATTACTGCATCTCAGTTGTGCCGGTACAAAGAAGCCATTACCTCCCCACTGCTACAGGATTCATACAGGACCAGAGCAGGCTAATAAAGACTGGCTTGGAAGGAGGCTGTTGTATTAATTTTGTTGGAACAAATGAGCCCAAAGAGTTAAAGTTGTTAACATGACCCTATCACTGTCCAACATTAAGCAGTTTTAAACAAGGTATGGAGGTTGTACACAGAGACCTCAGCCTGCTTAGTGCCATGGAAAACATACCATTTAAAATCTTTTTATACGGATACAAAAATAAAGAAGGGGGAGAGGTTAAAACGTTTGAAATGCAAAGCATTAAGTTAGGCTTTCATTTTAACAACTTCCCTTTCCCTTCAGCCGCAGAGAGATTTTAGATGCAAAACCCCTTCTTTGCCAGTCTTTACGATAGCATTAAAGATTGCAATAACTGTTCTTTTTGCGGAAAAGAGAAGTTAGTAGAGATGGGGTGAGCTGTTGTTGTTGCAGCTGCTGTTTGTTAAAGTCCAATCCCTCTACCTAAAAGACAAAACAAGACAAAAACACACAAGAGGGAAAAGAAAAGAGCAAAGATGAAAAATGCAGCTTCTAGCTCTGGGGTTGATTCTCACTCTCACCTTTACTGCTGGAAAAACACTGGCACAGCATGGTCTCTTAGCAGCCACTCAGAGACCTGCTTACTTGTACCAGCATCAAGCTGTTTAGGGCACTGCTTTTAGCTACATCTTTCTGGTCACACACTTAGAACAGTTACTGCAAAATACACAGTCTTGGCTGGCTAAGATAGACTCCTATTAAACAGGTTTCAGAGTAGCAGCCGTGTTAGTCTGTATCCGCAAAAAGAACAAGAGTACTTGTGGCACCTTAGCGACTAACAAATTTATTAGAGCATAAGCTTTCATGGACTGCAGCCCACTTCTTATATGCATCCGAAGAAGTGGGCTGCAGTCCACGAAAGCTTATGCTCTAATAAATTTGTTAGTCTCTAAGGTGCCACAAGTACTCTTGTTCCTATTAAACAGAAAACAAAATAAGAGAGACAAGAAAGAAAATAAATAAGGGGGTCAGGGTAAAGGATGGTGATTGTAACCAGGGGTGTTTGTGACAAAGTATAATGTCCCAGGTAGAGTATGGATGTAGAGGTGGATGTAGCTAAAGCTGGTGCAGATATCAATGTCATCTGGCTCCCTCTCTCTGGCCCGGTCTGGTCAGGAGATCTCTTAGGACCAGGACAACGAAGACCCAACAGTGTTATGGTAGATCCCAGAAGATGATGGGCAGCTCTGAGGATGAAGCTTTCTGCAGCAGTTTTTAGCCCACAACTTATTCAACTTTGCCCCAAAGTTTTTTTCTTTTAAGACGAAAAGAGGGATTGATGAGCAAAATAGCCCCTCCCATCATTATTTTGTTCATGAATTAGATCTAATTTATGACACACCGGTCCATTGATTTCCAGTTCCACACTTTTCTTGTTTATCAGTCATGATCTGAGCACAATCCTTGCATTATATCAGTTGGCCTTTTGGTTTGAACTAATTCTGTTTTTCTGTCTCCCTTTCACAACTTTTTCCCATCAGCATGTATTATTATAGGCTATTTAGGTTAGTTTGACACTTTCTGAACTTTCACTCACTTCTCACAGTTAAACTCAGTTAGGGTAAATTTGTAGGCCCAATTATTACAACAGGTTGTTGTTAAGGGAACGAAGCAATATGCTAATTCAGCACATCTCTTCAGCAAAGTCCAACACGAGGGCATCTAGCAAGTTTTCCAGCTGTTCTCTTCTGAAAGAAACCCCACAAGAGGGCAGGAAGTTCCTTAGGTCGGAGTGAGTACCCTATTAATGTCAAGTAGGCAGGCTGGCACAAGGTATGAATTTTATATCCTGGTGCCAGTTTCAGTGAATCCGTGGCAGAATCTTATTTTTTTATTTCAGAAAAGTAAGTGTGTGTGTGTGTGTGTGTGCGTGCGCATGTGCAAGCGCATGTGAATGAGAGCAAGAGAGAGAGAAAGATCTTTATTTGTGCCCTAGAAGGAATTTGTACAGTAATTATGTGGCCAAAATCCCCAAATTCCTTTCATGCCTTCCAAGAACAAGTGTTTAATCATTACATCCAAAGATGGGCTGGGGGCAAAGATTAGTTGCAGTGGACAAGCCCAGATAGTTAGCTAAATTGTTTTTTTTACCTAAATGTACTGTATTTTGAAAGCATTTGCATAATGATGTGAATGTTTCAAAATGACATAAACACAATAAGTGCCATAGGAAGCAATAATTTGGGTTTCCTGAGGAGATCCCATATCTCTTGAATACCTTCATTCTTCTTTGAACAGCTTGCCCACTAGAAATGTATGGACATGTTTTTTTCAACTGAAGTGACTCTCATGATTTTTTCTTGAATATAAGGTCTAGGCCTGGCTGCACACTGCTTTCCCAAAGAAGACTTTTATACCTTGTAGCATATGAGCACATCTATGTCACTGCCACAACAATTCCAGCTCTGATAGTTTTCCAATTTATATTGAACCCAGCATCACTTTTCCCAGGGGCAAGTGAAGTATAGGTTAAGCATCCTGTTTTAACATGTATACGGCCCTACAGGTTGTATGGATCTGAGATTTGCTCTTTAAAAAGGAAAAAAAAATTACTCCGTAGATTCTAGCAGTTTAATCAATTTAAAGGCCTGTCCTTTTTAAAAACTGTTACTATAAATGCTGATCTGTGGACTTCAGATTCATGTTCAAAGCCTTCATGTAAATAATATCCAACTTTGACACCCAAGACTGCTGAATAAAGAGTTAATATTTTTTCATGGTGTGGTAAGAAACTTTTCAAAAGGCACTATTGGACCATTAACAGCTGGCACAAAGTTTACCTTGTAACAATTGTTATCTTGATACTACATGGAAAGACACTATTTCCCTGGTCTTGTATTGTCAAGATTAACAATAGACCAGATCCCAAACCCCAGATTTGATTATTCCCTCATTTTGTGTCTTGACCCCTTCGCAAATCAAGATGTGACCCAGTGTTATGAGCCTAATCTGGAGCCTAAACTTGATAGCTATTACTAAACCATAATATATTCTCACTTTATGGAAATGGAATATGTAAGAACAAAATATATTTTAACTCCTGATTGAGTCTGTTGGTTGCCATATTTTTAGGACTCTAATTTCTCAATTTTGAAATTTTGTAGGCGAGGAGTTAATATTACAGAGAATCCAAAGACAATACCCATTGTGCATAAAGGGTAAGAGACTGAGCACCAGGGGCAGATTTTAGAAGGCATTTCTTTTCCTAAAGATGAGGGTAGGCCCTCATGAGATTTTCAAAAGCACCTAGGCTCTTAACTCCAACTACATGTCTGCCTGTATCTTTAACAACCTAAGTACACTTAAAAATCTGGTCCAAAGTGACCAATCATACATAATATAATGGCAACAATAAATAATAATGAACAAAAGTGTTTCAAAAATAACCAATCAGCTGGAATTTTTCATATATGTTTTTGGCCAAAAGCTCCAAGAAACAAATTATTAACACATAAATAAAAATTGTTCTCATGAACAGAAAAAGGATGAATTTAGTCAAAAAATCTTTTCCTTATATGCGTTGTCCGCCCAGCTTGAATTCTGATTTATATGGGATGTTCCACCAACAGATGCTCACAACATTACTCTCATGAGAAACTCCTAGTTTCATTTTGAAAACTGATTTTTTTTTCTGAGAAGTTGCAACTCTGGTCACAGACACATTTTTGCTCTTCCTACTGGACTGCAACTTTTCTCACATTCATGAAAAAGACCCACAATGGGCATATCACAAATTTGCTCCAAGGAGAAGTTCTTCCAGTTTAGAAGAGAAATTGCTTTTCACCTGTCAAAATAGTATTGTTATTTTAAAGAAGCAATTTGAGAAAAATGGTGCAAACCGCAAAATATGTTATATTTGCACATGCTCTGGAATATAAGGCTTTTTTCTCATCATTGAGAAGACTTTCAGCTGGCTCCATAGCCAAAACATGTATATATATTGTGTCTGATTCTCCTGTAACTTACACTAGGGAAACTCTGCTGACTTTGTTTGCTCGTATACATTAGAGAACAATGAGAACTATTTTTTATCAGCAGTGAAGGGACTAAGGTATACACCTTTCCCGCCAAACAAAACAGACTTTAGCTGTCAACAGTAGATAATTGCCAACAGAGGGGCCAATCCTACCTTATTTTATGTCAATGTTTCATAATGTTTGGCAACTATAGTTGCATTGTTTGCACACAAAAATACATTAAAAAGAGCTATTATCTAGTGGTTTGTGAACTGAGTAGGGATTGTGGATATTTTCAGACATACTGTAAACATTTTGTGGTTTTCTAAATAAATCCAAAGATGGCCAGGAGAATTTCTACTTTTGTCTCATCTCACTCTTTTATTATTGTAATTATGTCACCGTTTCTTTGAGAACCTTCATTGTCTTGATCTCCTTCCTTGTCACACATGAAGTCTGCGAGTCCTGACTCCTATCCCTGTGTCTTAACTGCAAGACAATCCATTTTCTGTTACCCAGACAGAGATCTATTCTTAAGCAGGACTGTGCAGTACATGTGACATCATAGTAGTGCATTCTGTGGCTGCAGCATCACAGTGGAAAAGATGCAAGCAGCCCCCTGGATTTGGGTGATTGAGCATAGAGGAAAAGGGTGAGCTTAGATTTATGAATGTGCTGACAGTCCCTCAGCATATGATCTTACATTTGGTTCACTTTTAAAAAGATACATACTTATGTATGGAGATATACCTAACTCATAGAACTGGAAGGGACCTTTTTGAAAGGTCATTGAGTCCAGTCTCCTGCCTTCAGTAGCAGAACCAAGTACCGTCCCTGACAGTGCCCCCCTAAATGGCCCCCTTAAAGATTGAACTCACAACCCTGGGTTTAGTAGGCCAATGCTCAAACTACTGAGCTATCCCTCCCCTGCTTACTGGTTAACTTTAGCCATCAATAGGCCCACTACAGCTTCTACCAACACACACACACACACACATCCTTATGAATCTCTGAGCATATACCTATTTTCCAATGGGAGGTTCCAACCAGAGGGTAATTTTACTCTTTCAGACTTGATGAGCATATTATGACAACAACACAACACTCATATGTTCTTTATCATGCATTCCCTATTCAATTCAAACTAATGTCACACCAATGGAATGACTGTCAACTCCTCCCCCGCCCCCGCCACCTCCCGTATGTATTAATGGTGTCAGACAAGGTGTTCCATGAGATTTGATTTAAAAAGAACTCCCTCCCTAGGATGGGTTCCTTAAAGGTATAAAGCTTCCATTTCTGTGCGGGAGTTCAAGGACAAACTTCAGTGATGCTAATTTTAAAGGTCTGAAAAAAGTGCTGTTTGAGGAAAGGGTGTAGTATTATGTGGGCAGGGATGGATGAGAGTGCCACAGTCAGGCATAACAACCCTTCTATAGAAAGGGCTTAAGCTGCAATGATATACTAGAACAGCTATACCTGCAGTAGAAATCAGTGACAGACATACCTTGACTGGTTGATAACATCTACTATACATAAATTGCACACATTTATTGACTGTTTAAGGTTTGTAATTGCTTATACTACTGCATTAGTCAGGGATAGAATGAACCAGAAATATCCTGGTTTTTATACTTGACTAAAATGAGTTTGTGCTTGTGCATTATTTCCCATTCCATTTTATATTTCCTTGGTCTGAAAAGGACAAAAAATAATAACCCCCTCTCTTTACTAGAAACTAAGCCAAAATGGTGATTTCCTTAATTCCATTCTAACCATTTTGCTGCATCAACCTCTGAGAGACTGGAAGTTGGAGCAGCAGAGCAGTTAAGGAAAACAATAGAATGGTGCAGTCCCTAATGCCTCTAATGAGAATAGACACCAGAGAAGGAAGGAAAACAGCCTCTAACTGGAAAAAGAATTATTTTATTTTATATTATTTTTTTCCTGCAGATGAACGTTGGACCCTATGAACATGGGGAAAACAGTGCACAGGATTCAACCCCCAACACACACACACACACCCAAATATACCAACATACACATACAAATACACCAACACACATACACATACCAATGCACACATTGCACAATCACACAAACATACACACTCACACAAAAACACCTGAACACACACATGCACTTTGAATGATAGATATGTTTTGAGAACTGTGTTTGGATGGCCCTTATTTCAAAATTTGAATCATGCTCACTCTAATTAATTATTTCCCTGCCATTGCAGGGGCCTTGGGCATTATTGCACCTCAGTCCCTTCTATTTTCATCCTGTGGCACTCAGTAGTCTAGACTTCTTCAGTTGTTGGGTTTAGCAGGTGGGTCCTGGGTGGTGTTGGTGGCCTATGATATACAGTAGGACTAGATCATTTGTTGGCACGTTCTGGCTTGAACTCTGTGACTCTTAGAAGATATCCTGTGGCAGTGCCCATTTAAATCTGAAAAAAATGCATTAAACAACTTGAAGTGTAGGGCTTTAGCTGCATACACCTCAAGTTGAAAATATACACACATCTTCTCTTTTACGACTATACCCTACACATGACCTATCGATGCATGTCAAAATAAGCATGTTAGATTGTATATATTTATTTATTGAAAACAGGCTACCAAAAGGATGAAATGAATAGATTAGTTATGTTATAATGCAGAAATGAAATTTGTGGAGAATATTTTTTTGTCTAAAAAGATACAAAGTACAATAAATTATTTTCCTTTGTTACAATAAGCACTATGATCATTGGCAGTATTTTTAAAAAAATTGGCCAGATAAGATGTATGTACACATACATGTGACACTGGCAGACCAGGTTCCAGCTCATGCGAATGCTGCTAGGCCTCTCTGAACATTGACAAATGCATGGCTGGAAATCAGTAAGACTCCCCTGAGTGTTAGTATTGTTAAAACACATATTAGACTTATAAGAATATGTTTAGTTTTTAGACTTTATGAAATGTTTGTAGGATGCTGCATGTATTAATCTTACTTATAATATCTCTATCCCATGTTATAAGGTAACACTGCTCTACAGCCAAAATGCTTCTGAAATAAATGTAGTCAAACTTTACTAATTCTGGGTCACTGAGAATGAAAATGATGCTTAAAATTGTTGATTGGCTCTCGTTTTCAAGATATGCTATTGGGTCAGTATATACGACACTTGGGAGTGGCGGAGGATAAGTGAGCTATAAAGGGAAGGGATCTCAATTTAAACCAGAAATGACTAAAATACATCTTTGACTGGATCTATGAATAAATCTATGACTGGGTTTGGACAGTACTTGCTTTTTAGGCAAAACAATGAATGATGCAATCTGAAGCTGGTATTGCATCATACATGATATGAATTGCATCATGTTACTCCTAGAAGTCATGGATGATGCAATCATAACGAAGCTTACATCACTCTGCTGAACAAATTGCCCTATATCCGCTCTAGAAATCATACAGTCTCATGCTCTCTTATTTGTCAGTGTTTGATTTTGCAAAGGGACACATTTCTGTTTAGCCAAAGTGAGCAGAGATGCCTCGTACTTGTGTGAACAGTGCAGATAACTTCTGCTATGTTTGTGGTGAAGTGACTTTTGCATCACAAAAGCGCAGTATAACCATGATGGTTAAGAAAACCTATCACCTTTCTTTTGGCTGCAAAATTGGAGATCAGGACAAGAAGTGGGCCCCACACATATGCTGCAACCCTTGTGCAACAAATCTTCGCCAGTAGTTGAACAGGAAAAGGAAATCTATGCCTTTTGCAGTGCCAATGATTTGGAGAGAGCCAACAGATCATACCAGCAATTGTTACTTCTGCCTGGTGCCTCCAGTTGGGAAAGGTGTGTCAAAGAAGAAAAAGTGGACTGTGCATTATCCAAACATTCCATCAGCTATACGCCCAGTACCCCCCGGAGAAGGACTGCCGGTTCCTGATGCACCAGAATCATTCTCACTTGAGTCAGACGAGGAAGAGGAAGAGGATGAAACTTCTGGTCCTGAACCATCAATGTCACAGGACCCACATTTTCTCCCATCCTCCTCCTCTGAACCACGCCTCATAACACAAGGTGAACTGAATGACCTTTTCAGGAATTTGGAACTACCCAAGAGTAAGGCAGAGCTGTTGGGCTCCAGACTACAGCAGTGGAATCTCCTGGCAGGTGATGTTAGGGTTTCCATGTTCCGTGACCGTCAAAAGGATCTTGTCCCATTATTCTTCATAGAAGGTGATCTTGTAGCCTACAACAACATCGATGGTGTGATGCCAGACCTCAACATCGTTCACGATCCAGATGAGTGGAGACTGTTCACTGATTCATCAAAGACGAGTCTTAAAGCTGTTTTTCTGCATAATGGCAATGTTTTGCCATCAATTCCAGTTGGTCATGCAGTCCATATGAAGGAAACCTATGACAACATGAAACAACTTTTGAGGTGCATAAACTATGACCAACATCAGTGGCAGCTTTGTAGCGATTTGAAGGTTGTTGCTCTCTTGCTTGGTCTGCAGACTGGATACACAAAGTACTGCTGTTTTCTCTGCGACTGGGATAGTCGTGCAAGAGATTCCCACTACATCAAGAAAGATTGGCCACTCCGACAGTCATTGGAGCCTGGGAGGAAAAGTGTTCAGCATCCACCACTTGTTGAATCAAAGAAGATTTTTTATCACCCTTACACATCAAGCTGGGTCTGATGAAGAACTTTGTCAAGGCCATTGACAAAACACAAGCAGCTTTCAAGTACCTCCGTGGAAAATCTCCAAGGTCAAGTGAAGCTAAGATAAAGGAAGATGTCTTTGTTGGTCCTCAGATTCGTGAACTTCTTCGAGATGATGCATTTGACCATGCACTGCATGGCAAGGAAAAGACGGCATGGAAAGCCTTCCAGTTAGTGGCAATAAATTTTCTCGGAAACAACAAGGCAGACAACTACAGGTTGTCGGTGGAAAACCTCCTCAAGGCATAAAAAAGCCTTGGTTGCAACATGTCACTAAAGATACATTTTTTGCACTCTCATCTAGATTTTTTTCCAACGAAGTGCGGAACAGTGAGCGATGAGCACGGCGAGCGATTTCACCAGGACATTGCAACAATGGAGAAACGCTATCAGGGCAAATGGAGCCCATCAATGTTTGCAGACTATTGCTGGACAGTGACAAGAGATGCTCCATTTAATGAATACAAGAGACAAGCCAAGAAGCGCCGAGTAGACACTGAATAGGACTAAACTATGTACATAGTAGTTTTTTGCCTTTTGTTTCATAATAAATTTTATTTATATAACTCTTTTGCTGATTTTTAAAGTGTTACATAAACAAGACAGGTGAAATATTATCATGTAAAAAAAAACATAAACACATGAAAAGACCTAGGTTTAAATTTATGATTAAAACTTTACTATCTACACAATATAATAGACATAAAATGTAAAAACTTAAATATCTTAGAAACAGTAGCCAATCAGTTGTTTTAATAGTCATATTTGAATTCAGCACATCAAAATACATAATAAATAGCACATTTTATCTCTGAAGCAGACGACTTCTCAAAAATTGTAGACCAGTGTAATGGAAATCCTGGTTCCAAACATAAATTTGAAGAGACTATTGATTTTGCTATAAGAGTGAAATTCACCCCAGCACAAGGCCATGCACTACTTAAATGTAGGTCCCACTTAAGCCCTATTTTGAAACCTAAGTGAAGCAGACGACTTCTCAAAAATTGTAGACCAGTGTAATTTCTAAATGTTTGCTCTGTAACTATAGAAATGTTTGCTAAGGCTTTGTCTACACTAGCACTTTTATCAGCAAAATTTTGTTGGTCAAGGGTGTGAAAAAAACACATAAGTTTCTCTAGAAAAGTGTCAGTGTAGACAATGCTATGTCAGCAGGAGACGCTCTCCTGCTGACATAGCTACTGCTGCTCATTGGAGGTGGTTTAATTATGTTGGCAGGGAGCTCTCTCCCACTGGCATAGAGCAGCTACACAGGAGACCTTACAAGCAGTGCAGCTGCTGTGGTACAGCTATTCCACTGTAAGGTCCGTAGTGTAGACATAGCCTAAGACTGTAAAGCCCCACAATCAGGGGAGAAACATTACCATGTGTGAAATACTAGTTTACCACAAGAGGCATCATCTCCTCTCCAACAAAAGAAGGCCTATAGACACCAGACAAGCCATTGTGGAACATCAGTGGACACAAGATGTTGTTGATTGCTTCCCCCACGCCCATGAAAGGGGTACCTGCACAAGCCTTCATCCCATCACAGCTGGAACACTGGGAGAAGGGCATAAAAATCTCTGTCAAGAAGGAATTATTATCACAATGTTGCCTGGAAATCAGAGATGGCAATATTTCTAAGCATAACCAAGGGATCCCCAAGCTGCTTGGCTTATGTTAGCCCTAAAGGACATATAGCACTTGCATATGATAGCAATATTATTACCTTTTGGAACCAAAGAATGAATCTCATTTGTATGTGTATGTTTACCTGCTTTAACCTTGTAAATAGCTCTTTCATTCCTTTTTCTTCATTAATAAATCTTTAGTTAGTACTATAAGATTGGCTACAAGCATAGTCTTTGTTTTGAGATCTGAGGTACAATTGATCTGGGGAAAGTGACTGGTCCTTTGGGACTGAGTGACTTAAATATTGTTGTGATTTTTATTATAAGGGACCATCTATCATAAAGACAGGCTTTCCTGAGTGGCAAGATAGACCAGTGTGCCAAAGGGCAGTGTCTGTGACTCCAGGTTAAGGCTGTTATAGTGGTTTAGGAGGTCAAACTTGTTCCTTGTTTGGTGAAATCTTATTATAGAACATACAACCCATTTGAGGTTTGTGCCATGTTCCTGGACAGTCTACCCTGAGGCTGGCAATATATCCAAAGCCAGAACCTAATCCTGGTTCCATTAAAGTTTTCAGGGAGTTTGCCATTGATTTCTAAGGGGAAAAGGATCAGGTACCTGATTAGAAATGATGAGTTCCACAAAGGACAGTACAGAATGCTTTGCTATCCAGAATTCTCTCTTACAGCTGTTAAAGACATTTATTTGTCTTCTTAAGTTTTGTACTTGTAGAAATAGCAAGGAAGACTACATGTGATCATTTTTTTCTTGTAATTTAAAGAATTGCTCTTAGAAATAAAAAAGAAAAAGAAAAAGAAAAGATGGTCCTTGCTCTTTACAAGACCAACTGTGCAAACACTCACACACAAGAGTAGTCCAATAGACTACTTGCCTGAGTAAGGGCTTGCAGGATCAGACCAAATGGTTTGTGAGGTTTTTTTGTAATGGACAGCGACCTCCAATGTATAACTGTGAATATCATTTTAAAAGAATTTTCTTGCACCTGCCACATAGTATCAGTTAAGTTTGAATGAAAAAAGTTTGGTATTCCTGATTTTGTGCTTTTATTGCCAAACCAATAGCAACTTATCAAACCTGTACTTCAGGTCACACTTCTTGTCATTAAGCAATCAGAGGGGTTTTGTTTTGTTTTTGACCTTGACACATACATTATCAAAGCACTCTACTCAGGCCTCTGAACAAAAATTGGATATAGAACATAATTAGTGACATCAAGATGAAGGAGAAAAATAAAGGGTATCTAAATATAAAGAAATTTCCCCAAAACTCTTCCTGAAAATGAGGCACTTTTATTAATGACTAGATAGTTTAAAGTGAAAAGACATCTGACGTTTGCATTGATGCTGTAGTAGTGCAGCTCTGCCCTACAGTAGGTGTAATTAGAGCACTCACTCTAGAGAGGAAAAAGACCTGTCATTCTGTGGCAAAGCCCCAAGCAAAGCAGAATAACTAACAATATCTTATCCTTAAATTACACTTCTGTTTTGAAAAAAAAAAACCCTTAAGTTTAAGATGGATTCTGTAATATCAGTAACTGAACTTTTCCCTGCTTTTCTGTTAATGTCATTAAATCAAGTCATTACATATTTTTGAAACCCAGAGGACACTCAAGATTCATCTGCTTGAGTAAATGCATTGATAGGATTATTTTGGAAAGTATGATGTAAGCAGGCTCTAATACAATGTAACTCCTCAAGAAATCTTTGATTTAATTGATTAATTTGGCTTGTGAAGGTGTACTGTATTGTCTGTTTTTTTCATGTACTCAGAATACTAAATGTAGTGGACATAATATCAAGGAGATACTGCATCATTTTCTTCTCCTCCTCCTTTCATCCCTGAAGGATGAAGTGCAATCAGCATTTTCCCCATGAATTTTAACACTAGAAACATTCCAAATAAAAATCCTTTCAACTTCCCAGTTTAATTCATTGTATAGAGCTGGAAAAGGCTCTTCCTCAAGAGCTAAACATCTCAAGTCTTGGACAGGCAGGAATCTTCATTTGTTGGGCATGGCTTAGAATTTTCTTGAGATACAACAGATTCAGTCCAAGTGAGCCCTCAAGACATGTTCTGTGAGTTTTCATTGGACTTTCAAGACATAAACTCATCTAATAAAGGTGCCTGGGTGTAGAGCCCTGCACAGATACAAAATCTGTATCTGCATCTGATCAACGATCCACAAACATGGTACCAAGATATTCAGATCTGCATCCAGTCTCTCAGGTAACCAGGTCATAGACATTTTAGGCTGCCTAGTTTAGAGTAACACCTTAAACTTTGCTCCAAACTGAACAGGAAACCAGTGCAAATTCTGGAGTATTATGTGCTCTCAGCATGAAATAATCACATTGTGCACCATCTTCAGTTTTCAGATGTTCTTAATACTGAGGAGACAAAAACATGAATAATAGTAGCAAGGTCCATGTCCAATATAAGGGATTATACTCATTTTGCCATGTGCAAATGAAAAAAAGTGACTGCTGCTAGCAATAGTAGCATTGGCTGTCACAAGGCTCATTGTCATTTCTATTTATACAACTGCTGAAAATGTTTGTAAATCCTAAACATTCCAAAATTGTTAGCACCAATGATGAATCGCCCAAAAATTCAGACAAGGTCACTATTCCTCATTTGTTATTCTAAAAAGGTCATGTGCATCCAGTCAGGAATCAGAATCAATACTATATGACGCAGGTGACCAGTCACAACACAGCTGACAAATATTTGAAACAAACTACTTGCAAATAACCAATATGCAGGCAATTATTAATTGAACTATTAATATTTGCAAATAAGTACCATAATGCTACTAATTTATTTTCAAAAAAATTGTTTGCGAATGATTTGCTACCAAAAATGGGTCAAAAATGCCTTGATTTTCAAACACTTTTAACATTTTAACCCAATTGGACTACTTGCATGAGGAAAGTTTTTACATAAACATTTGCACCACTGGGCCCTAAATTTGTAATAATTATAATTTGTAACAAGCAAGCTGTCTTTTTACTTTCTAAGTTATCTACATAAAATTGTTAACTTTTTTCTTCAAAACTGAAGCAGTATATTTTTTTAAATGCTGATTCTGTTTTCCTACCATTAAACATACAGAATACTTGTTATGGTTTCTGATATTTAATTTCTTTCACTGAAATATATGAGGGATCAATAATCAATATAAAGCAATTAGTTGTTTAGGGCCAGATTTTTAAAGGTTTTTAGGCATCCAGTGAGATTTTCAAAAGCATGTAGGCACCTAACTCCCATCAGCACCTAGGCACTTTTAATCCCACTAGGTACCTATCCAAATACTTAGGTGCCTAAATTGCTTGGAAATTCTGTTCCCTAGTCCTTTTTGTAAAGGTGCAGTAATCTATTTTCAAAATGTCCTCTTATCATTTGTAAAAATAAGTAAGTTTATGAGGCCAGCAGATATATTACAGGAGCACTTTTTTAATGTGATGTCAGCTATGAACATATAGGTGAGGGAGAAATATATGTTCCCTGTGAGTTTATACAGAAAGGCTACTTAATTTCACAGGGATCAGACATCACCTCTGGGATATTTACAGCTGTGCATTTTACTCACTGCAATAGTGGCAGTGTGATCGGCTGCAGAAAGATCTATGGGATGCATTCACTTGTGGACGAAAGTACACTCAACTCTAGCAGGGATTCTTTTTACTGTAAATTGTTTAAATCCTTGTTTGTGAACCCCTCCCACCCCAAGAGGGTCTCACTTCTTTTAATGTACTTACAACCATATTGAAACATGATATAGCATGATATAGTTCCAAAGAGGATGGAGCTAGGCTGTTCTCAGTGATGGCAGATGACAGAACAAGAAGCAATGGTCTCAAGTTGCAGTGTGGGAAGGTCTAGGTGGGATATTAGGAACAACTATTTCACTAGGCTGGTGAAGCACTGAAATGGGTTACCTATGGAGGTGGTGGAATCTCCATCCTTAGAGTTTTTTAAGACCCAGCTTGACAAAGCCTTGGCTGGGGTGATTTAGTTGGTGTTGGTCCTGCTTTGAGCAGGGGGTTGGACTAGATGACCTCCTGAGGTCTCTTCCAACCGTAATCTTCTATGATTCTATAGCAGGGGTTGGCAACGTTCGGCACACGGCTCGCCAGGGTAAGCACCCTGGCGGGCTGGGCCAGTTTTATTTACCTGCTGACGTAGCAGGCTTGGCCGATCACGGCCCCCACTGTCCGGGGTTCACCATCCCGGGCCAATGGGGGTGGCGAGAAGCCGCGGCCAGCACATCGCTCGCCCGCGCCGCTTCTCGCCAGCCCCATTGGCTCGGGACGGCGAACCGCGGCCAGTGAGGGCCGCGATCAGCCGAACCTGCTGCGTCAGCAGATATATAAAACTGGCCCGGCCCGCCAGGGTGCTTACTCTGGCGAGCCGCGTGCCGAACGTTGCCGACCCCTGTTCTATAGCATATTTATCAATTTTGCTTTAGGATATAGTACTATGGTTGAATACTTCAGCTCTCATGCAAATGCAGAATAAATGGACAGTACATGGGGCAGCACTGTAGAAATTGGGAGACAGAATCCTCTCTCCCCAACTGAGAAGCAGAGCACAGGGCACCTGAGGATCTTCACCGTAGTCACTGCTTTCTCTTGCCTCACAAAAAGAACAGCGGACCTGCACATTGCTGCTTCACTGGCCCACCCATATACCCTTCATACACATTCCTATAGTGACCACTGGTGCTAATTGATCAAGAAGACCTCGGGAGTTTGGATAAACTTTGGATAAAAATATCTGAACTTTTCAAGCTTTCTTTAACAACAAACAATTTTAAAAAACCCTACAGGAAACTTAGCAGACAAATCCACTGTTTGCTGTGCGGGTCATGTGGTTCTGTGTGACATGTCTTTACGGAATGTTGCGGACTTTGTATAGGATCTCAGAAAATCAATGAGTCCATTTCTGAAGACATTGCCTCTTGTCAGAGCTCATCATTTCGTAATCAGGTTCTGAAGCAGCAGCATGCACAAACACTTGAAAAAATAATGATGGTCAAAAACATTCCTTCTGTCTCTGTGGGCAAAGAAGAATGAAAACCTGATGGATCCCTCCCTGGAGGGCTGGAAAAGAATGAGTACCTTAAGGAATGCCACCGCTAGAGAATCATTCCTCCCGCTTCCCATACTTCATAGAATCTTGAGAATGAGAATGTTTTTATGAGAATGAGTGAGCTGAATGGGGGACGGGTGGCTGGAGGGGTAAGTGCCTCTCCACTTGTTGTCTCCTTTTCAAACCACTGTAGTGATTAGGTGGCTAAACTCTCCCCGCTTCACAGATGTAGAGCCCTTCATGTTCTAAGGGAGTGAGGAGAGTAGCCAGCATGAGAGGCTCTGGTAGGCCAGCTCTATTGAAATCATGCTTCCAAGAAATCAGAGGGGACCAGGGTATGACCCAGGGAGCCCCTCATTGCCCACTGGTGGACAGCACACCATACCATAAGTCTCATCAGACCCAACACCTCATTGCCCCAACTCACTGTTGTCATAATCTGTATTAAAAGGTGTTCTGTAAGGTGTCATAAGCAAACTGGTAACATGCTGGTCATTAATATTATTGTGTGATGTATGTATGTGCAGCATATAAAGAATTATAGATGTGGGCTGCAAATAAGATCCTCAAATGTGTTTGGTAGGCAGTGCTTAAATCCACCCTTTCCAAAACAAAAGAATGTTGTTTCCCAGGTTTGACTGTGTCTCCAGTGTAAATTAAGCAAGCTGTGAACTAAGATAATGAAAAGCAAATTCAAATGCAAGGTAAATAAAGTCATCAGGAGAGCAAGTGGCAGATGATGACCTCTTAATCTTGATGGTGGATGGAGACTGCACCACCAGGAAGCCTTTCTGCCTCTTGGAACAGGGTCAACAAACTTTGGGAAGATATAAGCAGAGGCAAAAAAGCCATTTTGTCATCCTTCACCGGAGAAGACAAATAAACCAACTGGTTTGGGCGGTGTTGGTTCCTCGCTAAACACTGGCCAGCCATGCTGGAAGAATGACTTTGGTGAGAAAACAACTTTGAACAAAAGACTCTAGTTTGTTAAATTAGATTATAGTCTTAGAAGCATATTTTTATTTTTGGTTGTTTGTAACCATTTTTAAGCCTATTCCTTCAACTTGGTTTCACTTAAATCTAGGTTCTGTTGTTAATAAATTTGTTTAACTTTACTATAAACCATCTCAGTGCTGTATATTAAACTAAAGTGTCAAATCCTCTACTAATCAAACAGGTTGGTGAGTGTGCTGTCTCTGGAGGCAGCAAATCTCATAACTTCTGTGAGTGCTACAGTGAGAGGGACTGGGTACTTTAAGGAAGATGGTTCTGGGAAGACTCAGGACTGGAAGGGCTGTTGGTGTCACCCTGCAAGGAGTAACCAGGCTGGTGGAAGCCAGGGTGTGGCCATTGTGCTGTGAACAGGCTTCTGGTGTCAGGGCTCTGAGCCAAAGCAGCACAGCACAGAAGCACCCAGGGTTACAGGTCAGGTGTGACACAATCCCTTACTGGTCTGGGTGAAACCCCAAAGTGTCACAGCTGCCAAAAAACATAGAGGGGCAGGGAGGAGTGGAGCAGGGGAGCTCTGTGCAGAGGGTCCTTTCCTCTGGTGGACTCTCTGAGAACTTTGTGTTTTCCTTTTTGTTCAAGATGGTGATGGTAGAAGGAGAAAATCCAGAGCAAATTCTGCAAAAGAATGTCCCTGAGTTTCCTGGCTTCACTACAGGTTATCTGCACATTGTTTTTTCTATATTTAAAAAATAACAAAGAGAAGTATTTAGAGGCGATGTAACTCATTACTAGCAGGGGCCTGGACTGGCACCTTGAAATCTGCCCTGAGTAAGCGCCAATGCGTAGTTGAGTTGCCTCAAGAGCAAAGCAGGAACTCAAAAGTGACTCAGAGAGTCCTGCTTCCCCCTCCATTGTGCTGGGGGAACAGAGTCAGGCTCTATCCACCATGCTATGCCCCCTTATGCAGGAGAGGAAGTACTGGTCCAGTGGTAGTTACTCTCCCTCCTGTGCTGCTACAAGTAGCAAGTACAATAGGTAAGTGAGTTCATTATGCCCTCTTGCTCTCCTATGTGAACACAACAAGGTTACAAACTGGCAGAGAGTGACCAGTCAGTTAATCAAGCCATTGGCTGCCTAAGTAAAATCAATGTGTCAGGAGAAGGGATGCAATAATATTATGAGATAGTTATCTACTTACTTGCAGATAAGGCAAAACTACAGAAAAACATGATGTTTTCCCCCTCCTGGCCTTTCCAAGGTATTGTAAATCCTCTTCAACCAGGACACTCAGTGCTATTTAGACCTGAATTCTGAAGCATTCATAACACCTAAGAAGGTCCTCTCAGAAACAAAGACAGATTTATACCTGCTGCTTTCTTTCTCTACCCACTCTCATCAGCTCTTTTGCTAGTGATTAAAATAAAAACTTGGGTCTAAAGTCATCCCTTCCACTGAAGTATAAGTGTTAAAAAACAGATGCACACACTGTACAAATATTCATATACCATAGTGTAAGATATTTTAATCATATTTTCCATATTCACCCAGAGGCCTGCTGCAAGATCCACATTTCCATTCCCTTCCACATCACATCCTCAGTATTGTGGTCTGTGTCCCATATTATTTATTCAGTGTGTTGGAGTAATTTAGGAGCAAATTGTGCATGCCTCATCTACTCAGATAACTCCCCTTCCTGTGTGGAAGGAAGGAGTCAGCCACCCCCCATAGCAGCATTCCCCTTCCCCTTCCTGTGTGGAGGACACTTTCAGGGGTTGGGATGTGAAAGAAAGGTGAGTGGTAGGACTGAACAAGCTGGGGATCAGCAGTAATGGACCTAAGTTGGGTGGAAGTGGGGCTGGTGGGTGACTGTGATGCTTCCCGGGGATATCCAGGCCCTTGCTACCACCTGCCCTTAGCATGAGGAAGCTTGTCTGTGCCTGCCAGAGGTCAGTTCCCCAACACCACCAGTCTCTGGCAACACAATCACTGCCTTCCAGACCTCCTCAGGCCCTGCTCCCTCTTTGCAGGTTAATGATAGACACGCTCCAACCCCTGAGTCCTGTGGTGCCCTGCACCTGATCCACTGGATACTTACCGAGTTCCCAGATCCTCTGCTCCCAAAGGAGCAGTGCACCACAGTCAGCACCGTCCCTAGACATTTTCGTGCACTATGCAGTCCCCTCCGCCCCCATGGGCCCCAGGCCTCCGTGGGGGGGCAGGAGCAGGCTTGGGGTGCATGGGGGAAACTGCCCCCCAGCACAAGCCGGCGAACTGGAGCGGGTTGGGGCTGGGTCACTCCACTTCCCGCCACCCGGTGAGTGCAGGGCACGCCTGACCCCTGCTGCAGTCCCCTGGGATGTAGTTCAGGGGAAGAGGTGGAGTGGGGGCGGAACTGGGGCGGAACAAGGGTGGGGGCTTTGGAGAAGGGGTGGAGTGAGGGTAGGGCTGGGGCGGAGCAGGGGTGGGAAGAGGTGGGGTGAAGCAGGGGCTTTGGGGAAGAGGCAGAGCTGGGGCGGGGGAAGTTTTCCTGGCCAGCTCAGCCAGCCGGGGGATCGGGCTGGCCGCTGGAGTAACATGCAGCTGCATAGGGCACCAGGAAATTTGGTAATGGGTAAGGACGGCCCTGACCACAGTGTACTAGTTACACCATAGAACACAGCTCTGCTTAACACACAGCACTTATATTTGTTTATAGAGAAAGCAACTGTAAGTTTATTTGACAAAGAACAGAGATTCAAATGCCAGCCAGCACAAATATTGGAAACAAAGAGTTACATATAATCATAACACACATAAACTTAACTAATAAGACATTGTCATGTCATACAGGCAAAAACTCACCCAAAATCCTTCCAGCATATTATAGCCAGGCTTGGCTGTGATCTTCCATTCATGAAGCAAGCCCACCATCCTAGGTGAAAGATGCAAATTGAGTCTCTGTACCTATAGTTATAGTCCAAAACGTCATTGTTTTCACTTGCAAACAGGATAACCCCTGCCACTTGTGTTTTTTCTACCTATAATCTCCCCTGGAAACCTTGCAATTATTTGAAGAGCTCTTTGCTCAGACTGTAAATAGGCATTCATTCTGAAGTATGTAATACTCACTTTACATGTAGACAAAGAGAAAGATGAACATCTCTTGCCTGAAAGAAACCTGATTCTCACCTTTCTGTGATTAGCCCCAAGTCAGAACTTAAAAACATAATTTTCAGTATATATACATAACTCCTTACATATTATCTTTACATACATTTCACAATGATTAAGAAGACCAGTGTGACACAGGTTTTCAGTAGAGACATTCTTTGGCAACCTAGCATATAGATACGAGACCCAGAGGATCCCTGTAGCCCTTATGCATCTCTGTGCCCTCTACCAGTTGTTGCTGGTCACATTCCCTGAACCAGCCCTGTTGAGATTACCTAAGGGATGTACTGCAGCCTGAGGTTGTGCTACCTTTCTCCTGAAGCCCACTCTTTGAGTGAAGTCTATGGCAGCATGGAGGGGATGATATAGGCCATGTTTATTACTGAACTAAATTTGTTTTGGCAAATTGTAACTGTTCTCTAAAGTACATGGAAGCGTATTTTACTTCATGGTCCCTCAACACTGCAACTTTAGAGCACAAAGTGTGAACTTGTAGGAAAAATAGAACTGAACAATTTGAGAAGTAACAAATCTTTTATGCAGGGAGTAATATGCTCAGACATGGAACACCAGGAGAAGACTTGGATTATAGGTTTATCTGTCCCTTTTTATGGGTGACCTTGAAAATGCTTAGGGAAAGCTAGAGAGAAAAGCAATTACATTTTTGAAATTACACATCACTGTTCTCATTCATCTTGATAAGCACTTTTAAGGAATCCAAAAGAAGGTTAGAATATTGCTTTTATAAGGGTTACAGAGACCTTACTTCTGCAGAGTCAGTTTTAAAATAAATTGAGATGTACAAAGATGCATTTTTTATTTCCTTTGTGTGCTAAATTGGTCACTTTAAAAAAAAACTGTAGTTTTATGCTGGGACCACTGGAAAAGTGTATGAGATTTTTTCCCTTGTTCTGTGGAAAAATATAGTAACTCAGTTTATTTTGCAGTCATCCTAAATGAATAACAAAATCTAGTCATCTGCATTTGTCCTTTTCCATGTGTTTGGATGTATGGTATTGATGGATTTATGAAAACAATCCCATGATTAAATATAAGGAATAGAGTTAGTTTTGCAGATGGGCTAGTGCCTAGTGCAATGTACATATCAAGTAGTAAAAACTGTGCATTTCAACAGGAGGGTGGGCTCGTAGCCCATTGCAGGGTTACTAGTGTAAGTACTTTTCTGCTTGATTATGGGTAGAACTGTGCTAGCTTTGAAATGCCAGAACCCACACTGAGCCCAGTGAAAATTCTACAGGCTCATAGCATCAGCCTCAGCTTTAATAGGAAGAGCAAGAGGGGCTATATATGGAAGATCTTGGCAGTTAGATAGAAAAAGAAACTTCAAAAATCATTCTGCTTCCTTATTGAGGACCCCCTTAGGAGTATTATTGGAAAGAATTCTGTCGACCTGCCACGGTTAATAGTCACTCAGCAATTCAGTGTAACCACTATTCAGAATCAATGCGCTGCTATTCAGTAGTACCACATCTGATTCTTGAAAGGATGGAAAACATGATATGTGACAGCTGCTTATGAGTGATAGTGATAGTGAACAAAAAGCCTAATGGGTATTGGAATCTTCCCGCCCAGTGTACAAAAAGGACTAGGAAGTGAATGATGATTTTTCCTAGTACGGCTGCATTTTTCAG
The DNA here is from genome assembly GCF_013100865.1 of Trachemys scripta elegans. Classification (NCBI taxonomy): domain Eukaryota; kingdom Metazoa; phylum Chordata; order Testudines; family Emydidae; genus Trachemys; species Trachemys scripta. Next base: position 115,980,018 of record NC_048299.1, on the reverse strand, counting down.
CAGGCACCTTCTCGTGTGCCAGATTGGCATCTTCAGCAGTTCAACAGCGATTATTCACATGCCACCTCTGCTTCTGAAGTTGAATACTCTTATATAATCTGCACTATATCCCATATCGGGTTGCTGACTTTACACCAAGAGATTTTTACTCTATGGACGAGGGAATATAAGATAGGGCTGCAATCAAAAATAAATCAGAAATAGTCAATCAGATGCTTTCTAGCATTTGGGAAAATGATTAAGAGCTTTTAAATTCATAGTTTCTGAGGACAGTGTCTTAGATGGATAAAGCTAATTTACTTTCACTAAGCTTCATAAAAATAGGGATTTTTCAAAAGCAATAAGCATTGGCCTAACTCTGTTGCAATGGAATTTTACCACAGACTTCAGGGGGAGCAGAGTTAGGTCAATTCTGAGCACTTTGAAAATTCCCACTCAAATGTTTTAAACTAATTTCTGCAATATTGGGAAAGGTCTAAAAATTCCACATTCTGAACTTTTGACGCACAGGGACAAATTTTGAAAGTGTCTCTGATTTTATGCACCCACTTCTGTGCCTCCCTATACCACAACTTGGCATCTCTAACACTCTGCTCGTGATAATGGTTTTGAACAGAGAAGCTGACATATCAGAATCTATATTTTTACTCTGTGCAGTGACTTTCACTTTTCACTTATGTGGGCATAATTCTGATTAGTGCTAATAGAAATTATTCACTTGCATTGGAAGCAAAGAACATTTGTAATCATGGCTCAAACTTTTTAAAGTTTGCCTCGTGGTAAATGTAACAAACTAATCATTGTGACAAGCTCTAATGGGGAAAAAAATCTTAAGTGTAAAACAATAGCACATTTCTATCATATAGAGTGGCAAAGTACCTGACCAAAGGGAAAAAATCAAAAATAAATTTAATCAAGAGACAACCTTATAATTAAAGACTTGTTGTAAAAGCAGAGGTGACTTTATTTATTGAGTAAAAATGATAAGCTTGATCAAATGACTAGGTCAGCCATCTGCCTATAGAGAAAACGGAACCACATTGAACTTTCAGTAGCTGCCAGTTCAATTTCTCATGCTTCAGACTTTTAAAAAAGGTTCTAAGAGAGTAATCAGAGCCCTTTTGTAGCTCTACATTTTAAAGAACCTATTAATAGTTATATGTAGGGCACTAGTTAATTGTGATAATTTTTAAATCATCCTACTGAATGTATATCTGTTTAAATAAAAAGAGAGCATGTGTCTGTTCCTTTTCCATATATAATACTAAGGAGCGCAATTTTAAATTAAGCAGGACTTTTGTTTAAGACGACCAATTTTTTATATACTACAAAGAAATATTTGCTAAATTGTGTGTGGCAAAATAAGGTGCTCTAGAGGTTGAGATTTTTCTCCTGTGTTAGAGATGTGCTGAACAAACAATATTCAGCTTGTAAGATAATGCACAAAACCTAGCCCATCTAACAGATTGCATCTTGCCAAGAAAATAAACTATTGCACATTCACTTACTCATACACATGTCTGAGAATTACAGTTATAACCCACTTATGATGCTTTCATTATCTTGTTTGTAGATATGTGCTGCATTTTGAACACAAGACAAGGTTGGAAGGAATATACAGGCTCAGAAACACTCATCAGAGAATTTTTTTTGTGTTAAGCAACAAAGACTCCTGTGGTACCTTAAAGACTAACAGATGTATTGGAGCATAAGCTTTCGTGGGTGAATGCTCACTTCGTCAGATGCATGTAATGGAAATTTCCAGAGGCAGGTATAAATATTCAGGCAAGAATTAGGCTGTAGATAACGAGGTTAGTTCAATCAGGGAGGGTGAGGCCCTCTTCTAGCAGTTGAGGTGTGAACACCAAGGGAGGAGAAACTGGTTTTGTAGTTGGCTAGCCATTCACAGTTTTTGTTTAATCCTAAACTGATGGTGTCAAATTTGCAAATGAACTGGAGCTCAGCAGTTTCTCTTTGAAGTCTGGTCCTGAAGTTTTTTTGCTGTAAGATGGCTACCTTTACATCTGCTATTGTGTGGCCAGGGAAGTTGAAATGTTCTCCTACAGGCTTTTATATATTGCCATTCCTAATATATGACTTGTGTCCATTTATCCTTTTACGTAGGGACTGTCCAGTTTGGCTGATGTACATAGCAGAGGGGCATTGCTGGCACATGATAACGTATATAACATTGGCAGGGCTGGCTCCAGGCACCAGTGTCTCAAGCAGGTGCTTGGGGCGGCCGCTCCGGAGAGGGGCAGCACGTCCAGGTATTTGGCGGCAATTCGGCGGATAGTCCCTCACTCCGCCTGGGAGTGAAGGACCTCCCGCCAAATTGCTGCCGCAGGTCGCGATCGTGGCTTTTTTTAGATCGCGATCACGGCTTCTTCTTTTTTTTTTTGGCTGCTTGGGGCGGCCAAAACCATGAAGCTGGCCCTGAACATTGGTGGACGTGCAGGTGAATGAACCGGTGATGTTGTAGCTGATCTGGTTAGGTCCTGTGATGGTGTCGCTGGTGTAGATATGTGGGCAGAGTTGGCATCAAGGTTTGTTGCATGGATTGGTTCGTGAGTAAGAATTGTTATGGTGCGGTGTGTGTTTGCTGGTGAGAATATGCTTAAGGTTGGCAGGTTGTCTGTGGGCGAGGACTGGCCTGCCTCCCAAGGTCTGTAAAAGCGAGGGATCATTGTCCAGGATGGGTTGTACATCACCGATGATGCGTTGAAGAGGTTTAAGCTGAGGACTGTAGGTGATGGCCGGTGGAGTTCTGTTGGTTTCTTTCTTGGGCTTGTCTTGTAGCAGGAGGCTTCTGGGTACACGTCTGGCTCTGTTGATTTCTTTCCTTATTTCCTCATGCCGGTATCGTAGTTTTGAGAATGCTTTGTGAAGATCTTGTAGGTGTTGGCCTCTCTCTGAGGGGTTGGAGCAGATGTGGTTGTACCTCAGCGCTTGGCTGTAGACGATGGATTGTGTGGTGTGTCTGGGGTGGAAGCTGGAGGCATGAAAGTAGGCATAGCGGTCGGTGGGTTTTCGGTATAGGGTGGTGCTAATGGGACCATCACTTATTTGTACTGTGGTGTCTAGGAAGTGGACCTCCCGTGTAGATTGGTCCAGGCTGAGGTTGATGGTGGGGTGGAAGCTGTTGAAATCGTGGTGGAATTCTTCCAGAGTCTCCTTCCCATGGGTCCAGATGATGAAGATTTTTTTGTGATGTGTCTTTAAAAGTAATCTTCAGTTACTTCTCATGGGTTCTTTTAACTTCCCCATGTTGAGCTACCCTTTCTGTACATAGCACTTCTGGACTTCAGTTTTCCCTTGAGTTGGGTTTCTGTGACTGCCCAACAGTTTACCCAATAAAGGATCCCCAACTCATTTACATCTACTTTACATCTCCTACACCCTCACTAGCATCTTCCCTTTTTTTATCTCCAGGTCCAAGTTTCTTATCCGCACTCACTCTCATACTTTCCAGAGTCTGCTAGACAGAAGCCACTATAAACGGTTCAGTTGATGGCCCAGTTTGGAACTACACCTCCCATTTTAACTGCCCGAGAACAAAACATTAGTTTAATATACGTTTAAAACCTGATTCCAGGGTATGACTCTAACCATATTCTGCACAAACTCATAGCAATACTAAAAATATGTCTTCATTCTTCCAGTGGCCATGTACATGGCATATACAGGTCATTGCAATATTATCTGTAATCAAACAGACATCTAGAGGGCCAGTATAAATTCCCATTTCCTAAACACTATGTCATATATCTACAGTCACTGCAGTGGTTCACAAAAATTGTTGAAATTTGAGTAAACAATGTTCAAAACCTAAATGACCTGCAGATTTGTATTCTTCTAAGCTGAAATGTGTTCCTTTTTTATGGCACTGCCTAATTTTAGATCCAATAAAAATAGCTGCTTGTCCTCCTTTTTTCATTCATGCACATATCTAACCAAGCAGTATTCCTCAGTAACAAGTTTCTTTCTTAGGAAGCTTAGACATATCTACGATTAAATATAATAACTAGTGTAATGACCTTGGTTATATCCTACACTGGTTTAATCTACATCCAATGACCCAAATGATGCTAAGCCAATAGGCAACTGCTGAAGGTCTGGCCCCTAGAATTTACTTTTTATCTCAAAAGATCCCAACCAGTTTACAAACAGGCCCTTTCCTGTTCCCACTTAACTCAGTGGGCGTTTTCTGAACATCAGTCTATCTAGGTAATCATTTTGCCCATTAATTAAGTGTCTGGACTGCAGTGGAACAGCTGTTTAGCAGTAAAAGCACCATTATACAGCAATTTAGGACAGAAAGTAAATCAGGATACCTTATCCAACTGAAACTGCAGTATATTCTGCCTACCTGACTGTCACAGTTTCAGAGCAACTGCACCTGTATTCCCTCTCCGTGGTCCATCAAGGCTACCCACATTAGGCTCTTGGCTCCTCAGCCATCACAGTTTTCAAGTAGGGTATGTCTGCATAGCAAAGAAAACTCACCAGCCGGCCCATGCCAGCCGACTCGGGCTCACAGCCGACTCGGGCTCACAGGGCTCAAGCTGTGGGGCTGTTTCATTGTTGTGTGGACTTGGCCTGGAGCCTGGGCTCTAGAAACCTGCAAGATGGGAGGTTCCCAGAGCTCAGGCTCATGCCTAAGCCCAGAAGTCTATACAACAATGAAACAGCCCCGCAGCCTGAACCCCATGAGCCCAAGTCAGCTGGCACCGGCTAGCCAGGGGGGTTTCTTTGCTGTGTAGACATACCAGTAGAGACCAGCATTGCTCTCTCTTCTGATTGGAGTTTTTCCAGGCTGCACAGTTTCCTGCCCACACTGTGGAAGCCCTAGCAAACCAGGCCACCTAAACAAACCAGTGTCTGCACTTTACTTTCTCTCCAAAGGCTGTTAACAGCTGTACTTGCCAGCAGTTACAAATTACTACACAGCTCTTTCTAAGAAAGACGATATAGTCTTAAGGTGAAAGCATTACAAGGAAACATATTAAAAATGGTGAAAGACTTACCAGAGGTCACCCCAACTCTAACTCTTGGTAGGTATCAGTCCTTCAAAACCCACAACTGTTTTTTCCTTGTGGTTACAAGTCCATAACTGCCTCAGATTCAGAACCAGAACAACCATGAATAGACAGTCTTTCCTTTATACAGCATGGGCCTTTGATCTTGGCCTCATGTAACAGATGATCAGCAGACAATGACCTTCTCCTCAGGTGCTAGCTTCTAAGGCCTTGTTTTTTGCATAACCAGAGGAGTGTAAATCCACTTCATATGCATCGTCCCAAAAATCCATTCTTGTCTAGGACACTTTTCAATATAGTCTTTGATCATCCAGGCCTTACATCACATCTCCCTGCTAGAGAGGTTACATACAATCCTGGCCCACAATAATACATAAACTTTGCATTTAGTACAATGGACCCCAATGATAGCTAAACTTAATTACATAAGGTTTTTCAAGGCTATGACAGGAAATTGCCATATCTGTCACACTGACTGTGACACTGGCAGACCAGGTGCCAGCTCATGCCAAGGCCCCTAGGCCTCACTGAACACTGACAAATGCATAGCTAGAAACCAGTCTGGTTCATCTATGTGTTAGCATTGTTAAAATAGAAGTTAAGTTGATAAGAATGTATTTAGATTGATGAACTGGTGGTAGGATGCTACATGCGTCGATCTCACTTATAACATCTGTAGCCAATGATGTGAAGTTATATTTAGTGTTTGCACTGTAAAACTCTGTAATTGTGTAATTCACCAAACAGGAAAGAAGCATTAATTAATGTAAAATGCTAGTTCTGCACACAAGAAGGCTCATTGAAATCAAATGAGCCACTGTGAAGCATCAAAAGACTTTCTTGACTGCTCCTCTCTACTCCTGCATGGGAACTCATCACATAAGCTTGAACTCTGGGGGAATGGAATAAAAATGTCTGACAAGAAGGAACTGTATCACAATGCTGCTTAGAATTTGGAGAGGTCAGAATTTCTAAGTATAAGCAAGGGATCCACAAGCTGCTTAGTTTGTTAGCCCTAGAGGACAAATGCATATATAGCAGTTACTATCAGATTTTGGAACGTAAGACTGTAACTCATTTGTGTGTGTTTACCTTCTTTAACCTTGTAAATGACTCTATGTCTTTTCTAATAAATCTTTAGTTAGTTTATTACAGGACTGGTTACAAGCGTTGTCTTTGGTGAAAGATCTGAGGTGCAATTGACCTTGGGTAAGTGACTTGTCCTTTGGAACTGGGTGCAACCTAAATTTTGTTGTGATTTTTGGTTTAAGGGAGCATCTACTACAAAGGCAAGCTTGCCTAAGTGGCAAGATAGACGGGAGTACCCAAGGGGACTGTCTGTGACTCCATGGTGAGGCTGTTGTAGTGCTTGAGGAGTCTCCACATGATACTTGGTTGGTGAAATATAAGTATAGAATACACAAGCAATTTGGGGTTTGTGCCCTGTTCCTTAACAATCTGACCTGAGGTTGGCACTCATGATCATGAGCCACTCTAGACAACTTGACACTGACATCCTCTGGTACTTACCCAAAATGCAATTTGACCAGACCCTCCCACTTATTGAAAATCATAACTGTTAGAGGTTATAGTACCATCATTAGTCCCTTCTAGGACTGAAGAGTCCAGGTCAGAACTCAAGGAGACCCTGTGTGGTGATAATAGGCAGAACAGCTGGGAGATAAAGGAGAGCTACAAAGTCCTCTCTGTGTTTAACAACTGGAATAAAAAATCCCCTGTACATTCATTACAACCACATTCTATCTCTTTTCTATCAGGGGTCAGCCACACTTCAACTTTCTCATCCCATCTGAAAGATAACACTTCCAGTGTACCGACCCTAATACCACCCTGAGGCCTGGGATCATTACTAAGCCTGAGCTAGAGGGAAGAAAGCTCCCTACTCAATAACCAACACAACTGCCTGTGGCACCTGGGTTTTCCCTGGGGAGGGGTCATCAAATCAAGCCTTACTCTGCTTAAATTATATGCTCTGCTAGCATAACACATTCTGAGGGCCATTGAAAAGCCCACAAGAAAAACAAATCACACTATGAAGATGTATGTGATTATCTTACTGTCATTAATGCAAAAGTTGTGCAATTCCTGTTGAGGAGTGACTCTATTCCATATATCAGCAGCAGAGTTTTGAAGGTCAGCCCTGCCTCCAGAGCCCTCACTGAGCCAGGAAGAGGCAGGGAGTAGGAGCTGACCCCCTCCCCACTCTACCAGAGCTGTGACTGGCTAGAGAACTGGCAAGAAATTGCACCCCTATGCCTTGCTGCCAGCCTGCCTCCCAGTGGAGGAAGAGAATGTGAGTTGGAGGGAGACTGTGTGGCCTGGAGCACGTGCTGCAGCTGCAGGGATATAGCATGCCCAGACAGAGCCTAAGTTAGGGCTGGGAGTTAGGCTCAGGGACCCGTGTGAGTATAAGCCTATAAACCTATACTACATGCAAGAATTGGCCATTGCCCAAAAGGAAAGAACTACTTTAATCTGGGATTAAGGGACCAAGGCTAGCAGGACAGGAGAGATTCTTAATTACTGATGGTCTAAGAGAGGGTCCTGTGGCATCTTTAAGACTAAGAGAAATATTGGGAGCATAAGCTTTCGTGGGTAAGAACCTCACTTCTTCAGATGCAAGTAATGGAAATCTCCAGAGGCAGGTATAAATCAGTATGGAGATAACGAGGTTAGTTCAATCAGGGAGGGTGAGGTGCTCTGCTAGCAGTTGAGGGGTGAACACCAAGGGAGGAGAAACTGCTTCTGTAGTTGGATAGTCATTCACAGTCTTTGTTTAATCCTGATCTGATGGTGTCAAATTTGCAAATGAACTGGAGCTCAGCAGTTTCTCTTTGGAGTCTGGTCCCGAAGTTTTTTTGCTGTAAGATGGCTACCTTTACATCTGCTATTGTGTGGCCAGGGAGATTGAAGTGTTCTCCTACAGGTTTTTGTATATTGCCATTCCTGATATCTGACTTGTGTCCATTTATCCTCTTGCGTAGTGACTGTCCAGTTTGGCCAATGTACATAGCAGAGGAGCATTGCTGGCACATGATGGCACATATAACATTGGTGGACGTGCAGGTGAATGAGCCGGTGATGTTGTAGCTGATCTGGTTAGATTCTGTGATGGTGTTGCTGGTGTAGATATGTGGGCAGAATTGGCATCGAGATTTGTTGCATGGATTGGTTCCTGAATTAGAGTGTTATGGTGCGGTGCGTGGTTGCTGGTGAGAATATGCTTAAGGTTGGTGGGTTGTCTGTGGGCGAGGACTGGCCTGCCTCCCAAGGTCTGTGAAAGTGAGGGATCATTGTCCAGGATGGGTTGTAGATCACCGATGATGCGTTGGAGAGGTTTAAGCTAAGGACTGTAGGTGGTGGCCGGTGGAGTTCTGTTGGTTTCTTTTTTGGGCCTGTCTTGTTGCAGGAGGCTTCTGGGTACACATCTGGCTCTGTTGATTTGTTTCTTTATTTCCTTGTGTGGGTATCATAGTTTTGAGAATGCTTGGTGAAGATCTTGTAGGTGTTGGTCTCTCTCTGAGGGGTTGGAGCAGATGTGGTTGTACCTCAGCGCTTGGCTGTAGACGATGGATCGTGTGGTGTGTCCGGGGTGGAAGCTGGAGGCATGAAGGTAGGCATAGCGGTCGGTGGGTTTTCGGTATAGTGTGGTGTTAACATGACCATCGCTTATTTGTACTGTGGTGTCTAGGAAGTGGACCTCCCGTGTAGATTGGTCCAGACTGAGGTTGATGGTGCGGTGGAAGCTGTTGAAATCATGGTGGAATTCTTCCAGGGTCTCCTTCCCATGGGTCCAGATGATGAAGATGTCATCAATGTAGCGTAGGTAGAGAAGGGATGTGAGTGAACGAGAGCTGAGGAAGCGTTGTTCCAAGTCAGCCATAAAAATGTTGGCATATTGTGGGGCCATGAGGGTGCCCATAGTGGTGCCACTGGTCTGGAGGTATATATTGTCACCAAATTTGAAATAATTGTACATGAGGATAAAGTCACAGAGCTCAGCAACAAGTTGTGCTGTGTCATCATCAGGGATATCGTTCCTGACAGCTTGTATTCCATCCGTGTGTGGGATGTTTGTGTCGAGAGCCTCTACATCCATGGTGGCTAGGATGGTGTTTTCTGGGAGGTCACCAATGCATTGTAGTTTTCTCAGGAAATCAGTGGTGTCAAGGAGATAGCTGGGAGTGCTGGTGGCGTAGGGTCTGAGTAGGGAGTCCACATATCCAGACAGTCCTTCAGTGAGAGTGCCAATGCCCGAGATGATGGGGCGTCCAGGATTTCCAGGTTTGTGGATCTTGGGTAGTAGATAGAATAACCCCGGTCAGGGCTCTAAGGGTATGTTGATTTGTTCCTGTGTTAGTGTAGGGAGTGTCCTGAGTAGATGGTGCAGTTTCTTAGTGTATTCCTCACTAAGGAATCTGAGGAAAGTGGCCTGTAGAATTTGGTATTGGAGAGTTGTCTGGCAGCTTCCTTCTGGTAGTCAGACTTGTTCATGATGATAACAGCACCTCCTTTATCAGCCCCTTTGATGATAATGTAAGGGTGGTTTCTGAGGCTGTGGATGGCATTGCGTTCTGCACGACTTAGGTTATGAGGCAAGCAATGTTGTTTTTCCATAATTTCTGCCTGTGCACATCGGCGGAAGCATTCTATGTATAGGTCCAGACTGTCATTTCGACCCTCAGGAGGAGTCCATGTGGAGTTCTTCTTCCTGTGTTGTTGGTGTGAGGGTATCTGTGTATCAGTGCGCTGTTCAGTGTTATCTTGAAAGTATTCTTTGAGTCGGAGGCGACGAAAGCAGGCTTCCAGATCACCGCAGAACTGTATCATGTTCGTGGGGGTGCTGGGGCAAAAAGAGAGTCCCCGAGATAGGACAGACTCTTCTGCTGGGTTGAGTGTGTAGCTGGATAAATTGACAATATTGCTGGGTGAGTTAGGGGTACCCCTGTTGTGGCCCCATGTGGCAGGTAGGATTTTAGACAGCTTACAGTCCTTTTTCCTTTGTAGAGAGGTGAAGTGTGTAATGTAGATCTCCTGTCTTATTTTAGTAAAGTCCATGTCTGTGGAGGGTTGGTTATTTATGAAAATCTCCAGGTTGGAGAGCTCTTTCTTGATGTTTTTCTGTTTGCTGTACAGGATGCTGATCAGGTGGTTCATGCTGATCAGCTTATGCTCCCAATACTTCTGTTAGTCTTAAAGGTGCCACAGGACCCTCTGTTGCTTTTTACAGATTCAGACTAACACAGTACCCCTCTGATACTTGATGGTGTAAGAGTTTGTTTAAACATTTGCCATTTATGTTATAAGCTCCTTATTTGTCCTTAGTTGTCTTCTTCAATGACCCTAAGGTTCTGACAATGCTCGTAAAGATATTGAGTTACATCTGTGTTTTGGAGGGGTTGGGGATGATTTCCTGCCTCCCTACATATTGTAGAAGCTTGGAACAAGCTATAAAAGAGGACCAGTCAGAACTAGCTTTCATCACTGCTGAGCATATATGAAAGTAAAAGGTAACTTCCCTCAAATGTGAAACATAGATATTATCTAGAATTCATGGGTGAAAGGGTCTATTATTTTCAGTAGGCATGTATTTTTATTAACAGGAACACTTTTATGCTAAAGTAGTGGGTACATGAGAAGTTGATTCAGATCTGCTCTAGCTGCTACTTCCAAGCACATATTGAGAAGATCATGCTGTCATATGTCTGTTTATAATGCCTCTTTTTTGTCTGGTTTGATTGTTTCATATCAGAAATATAATCCAAGGGCCTTATATCTATATTTTAAATAGTACTGGCAGCATTGCTGATGAGATCACTGTCAGTTCTGCTTCAGGGGCATACTGAAGTTATGAAAACCAGCACATACTCTGGCTCAAAATCTAGTGGTAAAATTCACACAGCATGCTGACACTCAGTTAGCCTACATATAGGAAATCCCATGTCCCAGGGTCCTGTATATAGCAGTTACTTTTCTACCTGCCACTGACTTTTCTGAAAACATTATTTTTAGGCATAAGGATTACAAAGATATAGCCCCCTTAGGCTGAGGGCACAGTATTTGAAATACTAGACATTTACCTGCATCTGACTGACAAGAACTAACAATAAAGGGATATTTGACCTCAGGCCAAACACAACAGCAGTGCAAATGGACACTTTCATATCAATGGTGATTTACGAGGTTAAAAAAAATGAACAACTTTTTTTGCCTAATCTCCCATCTGACTTTGTTGCACTGAGAGGGGTGAAAGGGCAAAGGGCACCACTGACTTGGACCAACTGTGCACTAAGGGGTACATACCCCCTTTCAATTTTATTTGTCAATTTATGCATTAAAATATCAGAGCTCAGAATTTGATATCTGTTTAGCATCTTTTTAATAACCATTATATTGCTCTATACCACCTAAATGTATGCCAATACTTTTCCAATTAAACAACAGATGCCTTTACTATCTTTAGGCTAAATCAGCTTCACCGGAGAAATCCCAGTAAAACAATTATCCTAATATTTTATCTCCCAATCCACTAGTATATCCTGTCATAACATTTTCCATTTCTAAAGCTCCTTTCATCCCCAAGATTTTGGAGATTTTGGACTTGATTCACGACTGTGTCACTCTGTTTTACACTGGTGTAACTCAAGTGACATTGTATACAGCTGGTGATGAAATAAAATCATTACTTAAAGGGAAATTAATGCCTACACTTTTATTTTTAATTGTATATATGTGTAAGTGAGAGAAAATGAATTCTGGGCTCATGGAAGGTGAAATACTAATTGCTGTGCAAACTAAAGTTTATCCACAGGATATGGGTAGCACCAATGGAAGCATGGATAATGGCAGTGCAAGACTTTACTGCACTGCCTCGCAAATATGTCTCAACCCTGACCTGGAGAGTCAACTTTTAGGAATGAGAGAGAAATACAATCTCTTTGCCCATTCAGTCTCTATACCCAGTTTCGTTTGTCTCTCTTTTGAAACTACCAACACCATTTCCATTCAATGCCTATTGTAGAGGTAGTGATAAGTAGTTTTATGATGTGGCCAGCCTCCTCTCAGAAAATGAATTGAGACTTTCTGATTCATTTCATAATGACCTCTGAACAGTGATCAGATGATGACATGTATCAGTCACTACTGACTCAGACTGGATTTAAACTGCCAGCACAGAGATCAAAAGTTCTATATATTTCTCATGTTTTTCTTGAAGTGAATTTTATTATATGTATTTTTTAAATGTTTGAATTTTTAAACAATGATCAAGATAATCTATGGTTACAACAATGAAGGCAACGCTCATTTTTATTGTAATATGCATAATAATATTAAACTATATCTGGACAAGAAATGTGAGAGGGACAAGTAGATTTCATTATTTATATGTTGGCTACTTTGAGTATTATCTATAACAACATATAAAGGCCAATATTTTTCCAATACAGAAACCTAAAATCACTTGCAGGCAATAGGAGTTGGTGGGCACTCAGTGCTTTTGAAAATCAGGCTACTCATTTAGGAGCCTACGTCAGGATTTAGAATCTGATTTTGGCAAAAACTGGTGCAGACCATTCGACCTCTTTGTCAGTGTGTGGTTAGAATAGATCAAAAAGAAGCTAAAATGATCTTTAGCATTCTCTATTGGTTGGAATATGGAGGGTTGTTGAAGTCACTGGTGTGGGGAAAGTGGGATGGCAGTTTTACAGCTGCAATCTAAATAATAGCAGGGCCTCTGTGGATGTTAAGGGTATTGGTTTGTTCTCATCTTTGCTGATTGTCACAGAAACTATTAACTAGTTAATAAAAAGTGTTTTTTATCAGGAATACTCAACTTATTAGCATCAGGAAGGGCTTATTTTCCTGGCAGAGTCTATCAGTTGAGGCTTGTTAATGGTACCATAAACAAACATTTGTGCCAAGGAATGAAAGCTATAATTATCTCCAGATATCCTGTAGGGGAATTACATGCAGAATGACTGGGGAAAAAAGGATAAGTAGATAAAAGCTATTCACGTGATCTTCAAAACAAAATAGAAAAAGACAGGAGCCAGAAAAATAATTTAACGCCACAAGTATTCTTTGGTAATTCAATCAATTTTCCTTATACACATGGAATTATACAAAGTCCAAGAAAAGAGTCAGGAAATATCATATCCTGTTGTGACTTGAACTGGTGTTTCATTTACGGAGTTTTTTAACTTGAAACCTCAGGCCATAACAGCAGCAGAGACTGACATATGAAAAGGAGGGTTCCAGAAATAGCCACATAGTAACATTCATCACACTCTGAATATCCCTGTAGTACCAGAAAACTATTATACAATGCCAGATGAACTACGCACATTTCATTGTATCAAGCAGGATATCAAATTTATAGTTGTTGAATGAGGAATGTTTAATTGTAAACAGAAATCATATAGGAAATGTTGGATGTTTTCCATCTAGGGACTAGAGGTATGCACTTTAATAGGTTACAGTAAAATTATAACATGAACTGGACTTGTTGTGAGAGAGCTGGTATGGGAGGAGAATGGAAACAACCAACCCCTTCAATAATAAGATCACTCACAGTACAAGAAGAGTGCCTCCACACGTCCTCTGTACAGCCTGTCTACTGAGCTACATTCACAGTAACCTAGAGAGGAGGGATTTATCGCAAAATGCAGGACTGGAGTATGAGTTGAGTAGGAAGTCATAGTTCTATGGAGAATACCTACCAACAATCTATTTAATAAAAGAAAGTGTGGTGGGGTGAGGTAGAAGAGAATGAAGAAGAGAGAAAATAAATCAACAAATAGGAATAAACAAGATAGAGAAAGGAATTGGGAAAAATTGTGAAATCATTCATTTCAATTTCTGTGTAATTTGATGAGGTCTTCAAGTTTGGACATTTAAATCTGTCAGGGAGTCTCTATTGAGCATGAGAATTTGCTTCCTGTAAAAGAAGTTTTTTTCATATAGGGAACAAGGATACATGATTTAAAATCATATCCAAGTGATTGGATGAATATGTGGCTGGAATTTGCTTGCATGTCCCTGCCTGATCCTAAGTCTGGCTTCAACAGCATCCAGCATTCATGTTATCTACTGAGTGTGTGTAACCACAGGAGCTAACAAAAAAAGGTCAGTTAAAACAGAAAAATGATAACCACAGATCATTTTGCTGCAAAAATTGGGGCATTCCAGTCAGTTAATTTGCTTTTTTATAAGAAGTTCAGCTACCTGAATTTCCATAAACCATTTGCTCTTCCAATGAGTAGGGATATCAGATAAAAATATCCCTCTGGCATAGTTTATCCAATGATGTTTTCTCCACTGAAACACTCTTTTGCTATACTATGTGTGAAGTAAATATATGGATATAAAATGCCAGAAGCATAATTTATATCACATTTGCTTCATCGTCAACAGTCAAAGCAGTGTACCATGCAAGCAAACCACAAGGAAGTGTTATATTTCTTTTTCAGGATCTTCATAATTCTGAAAGGCACATCAAACTCTTCTGTAATAAGACAAAATTAGCAAATAAAGAAATGTAATCTTTTTATATTTCCTGTGCATTGGTACATGTAAAATTGCAACAGCTGGAGTTTTAATCACAAAATAAAGACCAATCCAACGTTAAACTTAGTACAATACATATAGGATTTTATGTGCTTCTTTTTACCCCTTCAGACATGGTCACGGAGCAAAAGACTCCCTTCATATAAAGTTTTTGTTTGAACAGGAATAAAAAAAGAAAATATTTCTATATTGGGGATCAGGGCCGGCTCCAGGGTTTTTACTGCCCCAAGTGGAGAAAAAAAGCTCCACCGCGCCGCTTTCTTCTTCGGCAGCAATTCAGCAGCCGGTCCTTCCCTCCAAGAGGGACAGGGACCCTCCGTCGAATTGCAACTGAAGAGCCCGATGTGCCGCCCCTTCCCCTTGGCCACCCCAAGCACCTGCTTGCTCAGCTGGTGCCTGGAGCCGGCCCTGTTGGGGATAAATCTCATAGGGTCCTAAGTAGAAAATGTATATTCTGGTTTAGTAATATCTCATTTTAAAGCAGTGTAATACCTGAAAATATTATATTGTGCAGCATTTGTTTGATTTGATTTTTAGCAGTGTTTTTATAATGTTTGTATAGATTTGCAATCAAGATCTAGTAGAAGCAAGCTCTAATCACCCCTTTAACTCCATTTCAATGGTGAATGCATTGTAGGATATGTTGATGGCTGGGGGAAATCTCTATAGGCCCAATCCTTACTTTAAATGTGTATTACCCAGAAAATAGAATCATTGGTACTCACAGAATAAATGTTAGTCTATTTCCTCTAAATCTGAACAGGACTAATTTTTTTCAACTTTTAGCTCTAGTTTATGGAAATTAAAAGAAGTACAGCCTAACCCAAGGTGTGACAGATATGCCAATTTCCTGCAATATCCTGGGCAAACATTACTGAATTAAGTTTAAATATCTTTGGAGTTCATTATATTAAAAATGCAAATGTTTATGTATTATTATGGGATTGCATGTAATGCCTCTAGGAAGGAAATATGATTAAAGTAAACCCTGGGAAGTGATATAAACTTCAAAGAACTATTTGAAACAATGTACCCCCTACAGTTATGCAAGAACTTTTGAAGCTTCACCCCTGAGGAGACCTTTGTCTGCTGATCACCTGTTACATGAAGACAAAATCAGAGGCCCAATCTGCATAAAGGAGTGAGTCAGATTCATGGGCATGTTTGTTCTGAGCCAAACCAGTTATGAACTTGTAACTGCAGAAAAACCCCTTGGTTGGTTGGAAGGATTGTTTATCTGCTAGAGTCCTTGTTGCAGTTGGGGTGAGCTCTGGTTAGCTTATTAGCATGCACACAAATTCTTTTCAATATGTTTTCTCTGTAATGCTTTCACCTTGATAATAAATGTGTTTGCTTATAAAAAGCTATGGGATAACTTATACCAAAGGGCAATTGCACTGCTTATAGCCTTTCAGGAGAAGGCAAAGCAGGACTTCTTAGGCAGTTTGACTTGCTGGGGAATTCCCAGTTGTCATAACTATAAAGGGAAGGGTAATAGCTGTCCTGTGTACAGTACTATAAATCCCTCCTGGCCAGAGACTCCAAAATCCTTTTTCCTGTAAAGGGTTAAGAAGCTCAGGTAACCTGGCTGGCATCTGACCTAAAGGACCAATAAGGGGACAAGATACTTTTAAATTTTGGGGGGGGAAGGCTTTTGTTTGTGTTTTTTGTTTGGGAGTGTGTTCGTTTTCGGGGACTGAGAGGGACCAGACATTAATCCAGGTTTTCCACATTTTTTTAAGCAAGTCTCTCCTATTTTAAACTTGTAAGTAAATAGCCAGGCAAGGCGTGTTAGTTTTTCTTTGTTTTCTTAACTTGTAAATGTACCTTTTACTAGAGTGTTTATTTTTGTTTGCTGTACTTTGAACCTGAGACTAGAGGGGAGTCCTTTGAGCTCTTTAAGTTTGATTACCCTGTAAGGTTGATTTTCATACTGATTTTACAGAGATGATTTTTACCTTTTTTTTTAATTAAAAACCTTTTTTTTAAGAACCTGATTGATTTTTTTCTTGTTTTAGATCCAAAGGGGTTTTGGATCTTGATTCATCAGGAGTTGGTGGGAGGAAGGAGGGGAATGGTTAATTTCCCCTTGTTTTAAATCCAAGGGGTTGGATTTGTTTTCACCAGGGATTTGGTGAAGGTTTTTCAAGGTTTCCCAGGGAGGGAATCCATTGAAAATGGTGGCAGCCGAACCAGAGCTAAGCTGGTAATTAAGCTTAGAAGTTTTTTATGCAGGCCCCTACATTTGTACCCTAAAGTTCAAAGTGGGGATCTCAGTCCTGACATGGTGGCAGCGGTGGGATCATTTTAAACCCAAAAGCCAGTAAGATTTTTTTTTCCTTCTAGCTGCTTGGAAATCCGAGCTGGAAGTAGATAGATGCATATCTTATCTCTCCTTGCCTGAAGGCAGAGGTGTTAAGTTTTTTTTTTACAGGTCCTTTGTTAAGAGAAGGGTTCAATTAGCAAATGACTGGTAAAAGGTATTTACAAGCTGAATTGTTTTTTTTTTTCTTTTTACATCCTCGGGAGTAGCTAGTTAGCAAGTTTCAGAAAACAGCTTCCCAGTTTCAGTCAACTGCAGAGGGGGTTACCCAGCACAAGAAAACAGAAAAATGACTACCAAAGAAGTAGCTAACAAAATAGAACTGGCCAAACTAGAAGCAGAAAAAAATGAAAAAAAACATCAAAAACTGCTTCAATTAACAAAACTCGAGACAGAGCAGAGAGAAAAAAAAAAAAAAGCCAAAAAGGAGGCCCACAAGAGAGAGATGGAGCTGAAAGAAAAAGAGATGAAGATAAAAGAAAAAGAGATGGAGCTGAAAGAAAAAGAGATGGAGGAGAGAGAAAAAGAAAGGAAGCATGAACTGGAAGTAGCAAAGGCTAAGCAGGATGCACCAGCCAATGCTAACAACCCCCCTCCAGGTACCACTTCCCATCCCAGAAAATTCCCCATCTACAAGGCAGGCGATGATACTGAGGCCTTCTTAGAAAATTTTGAAAGGGCCTGCCTTGGATACAGCATCACTGCAGACCAGTACATGGTAGAGCTGAGGCCGCAGCTCAGTGGACCCTTAGCAGAGGTGGCGGCTGAAATGCCTAAGGAACACATGAACAGTTATGAACTTTTTAAAAACAAGGCCAGACTCAGAATGGGGCTAACACCCGAGCATGCCCGTCAGCGGTTCAGAGCCCTAAAGTGGAAACCCGATGTGTCATTTACCCGTCATGCCTACCACATTGACAAAAATTGTGATGCCTGGGTATCAGGAGCAAATGTTAAATCTCTGGAAGATCTGCTTTCCCTAGTAAAAATGGAGCAGTTTTTAGAGGGTGTTCCTGAGGAAATAAAAAGGTACATCCTAGATAGGAAGCCCAAAACTGTAACTGAGGCGGGGGAGATTGGAGCCCAATGGGTGGAGGTGGCAGAAAAGAAAAAAACTAGTAGCAGTTGGAGCGAATATCAGAAGGGGCAAGCCGAAACAAAACCTTACCACCGGGGACAACCCAAGGCCCCACCCACATCCCAAGGGAAACCCCAGACGCCTTCTCACCCCACCACACCGGTCTCCACCAACCAACCTCGTCCCGGTGATACCTTAGCAGGGCGATGTTTTAAATGTAATGAACTGGGACATATAAAGGCTCACTGCCCCAAGAACCCCAACCGATTACAGTTCATTACACCCCAATCACACCAAAGATCCCCAAACCCAGATGCCTCTCTCATACCCTCGGAGCGAAGGAAAACCTTAAGAGTGGGCGGAAAGAAGGTTACCGCTTGGAGGGACACTGGGGCTCAAGTGTCAACTATCCACCAATCCCTAGTGGACCCCAAACTCATCAACCCAGAGGCTACAGTGGCAATTCAACCCTTCGTGTCACAGTCTGTAACCTTGCCTACAGCCACGTTGCATGTCCAGTACAAGGGCTGGTCAGGAATGTGGACTTTTGCAGTCTATGACAATTATCCCATTCCCATGCTGCTGGGGGAAGACTTGGCCAACCATGTAAAGCTAGCAAAGAGGGTGGGAATAGTCACCCGCAGCCAGGCTAAGCAAGCTTTCACCCCCATCCCTGTTCCTAAGCCGTCCACCAGGGCCCCGTCTGTGTTACCGGAGACCCAGACAAAGGTGGTGGAACTGGATCCCCTGCCAACGACTGCAACAGCCGTAGTGGATCCAATCCCAGAGACCCAGCCAAAGCCAGTCCCAAAACCGGAACTGGCAACGCAACCAGCACCAGAACCATTGCCAGCCCTGAGTCCAGCGCTTGCAAACCCGTCTACAACTCCAACGCCAGAGGGCACCAACGAGCCTGAACTGGCAGAAGCAGCAAATAACCCTACCCAAGAGGCTCAGCCAGAGCCTGAGTTACCACATAGTGCACCAGCGGACAGCGGTTCACAGTCAATGAAAACAGCCCCAGCACCTGCATCGCTTCCAGAGGGACCAAGCCCCAGTCCACAGTCCAAGGAGGAACTGATGTCTCCAGCATCAAGGGAACAGTTCCAGGCCGAGCAGGAAGCAAATGACAGCCTTCAGAAAGCTTGGGCGGCGGCGCGGAGCACCCCACCGCCTCTCAGCTCTTCTAACCGATCCCGGTTTGTTGTAAAACAAGGACTTTTATACAAGGAGACTCTTTCTGGTGGGCACCAGGAAGACTGGCATCCTCAAAGACAGTTGGTAGTTCCCATTAAGTATCGGGTAAAGCTCTTGAGCTTAGCCCATGATCATCCCAGTGGCCATTCTGGGGTGAACAGAACCAAGAACCGGTTGGGGAAGTCCTTCCACTGGGAGGGAATGGGCAAGGACGTTGCTAAATATGTCCGGTCTTGTGAGGTGTGCCAACGAGTGGGAAAGCCCCAAGACCAGGTTAAAGCCCCTCTCCAGCCACTACCCATAATTGAGGTCCCATTTCAGCGCGTAGCTGTGGATATTCTGGGTCCTTTCCCAAAGAAGACACCCAGAGGAAAGCAGTACGTACTGACTTTCATGGATTTTGCTACCCGATGGCCGGAAGCAGTACCCTTAAGCAACACCAGGGCTAAAAGTGTGTGCCAGGCATTAACAGACATTTTTGCCAGGGTAGGTTGGCCCTCCGACATCCTTACAGATTCGGGAACTAACTTCCTGGCAGGAACCATGGAAAACCTGTGGGAAGCTCATGGGGTGAATCACTTGGTTGCCACCCCTTACCACCATAAAACCAATGGCCTGGTGGAGAGGTTTAATGGAACTTTGGGGGCCATGATACGTAAATTTGTAAATAAACACTCCAATAATTGGGACCTCGTGTTGCAGCAGTTGCTTTTTGCCTACAGGGCTGTACCACATCCCAGTTTAGGGTTTTCACCATTTGAACTTGTGTATGGCCGTGAGGTTAAGGGGCCATTACAGTTGGTGAAGCAGCAATGGGAGGGGTTTACGCCTTCTCCAGAAACAAACATTCTAGACTTTGTAAGCAACCTACAAAACACCCTCCAACATTCTTTGGCCCTTGCTAAAAAAAACCTAAAGAATGCTCAGGAAGAGCAAAAGGCCTGGTATAATAAACATTCCAGAGAACGGTCCTTCAAAGTAGGAGACCAAGTCATGGTCTTAAAGGCAATCCAGGCCCATAAAATGGAAGCGTCGTGGGAAGGACCATTCACGGTCCAGGAGTGCCTAGGAGCTGTTAACTATCTCATAGCCTCCCCCACCTCCAACATAAAGCCTAAGGTATACCATGTTAATTCTCTTAAGCCCTTTTATTCCAGAGAATTAAACGTTTGCCAGTTTACAGCCCAGGAAACAGATGACGCGGAGTGGCCTAAAGGTGTCTACTACGAAGGAAAATAGGATGGTGGCGTGGAAGAGGTGAACCTCTCCATGACCCTTGGACGTCTGCAGCAACAGCAGATCAAGGAGCTGTGCACAAGCTTTGCACCAATTTTCTCAGCCACTCCAGGATGGACCGAACGGGCATACCACTCCATTGACACAGGTAATGCTCACCCTATTAGAACCCCACCCTACCGGGAGTCACCTCATGCCAAAACTGCTATACAAAGGGAGATCCAGGACATGCTACAGATGGGTATAATCCGCCCCTCTAAGAGTGCATGGGCATCTCCAGTGGTTCTAGTTCCCAAACCAGATGGGAAAATACGCTTTTGCGTGGACTACCGTAAGCTAAATGCTGTAACTCGTCCTGACAACTATCCAATGCCACGCACAGATGAGCTATTGGAGAAATTGGGACATGCCCAATTCATCTCTACTTTAAACTTAACCAAGGGGTACTGGCAAGTACCACTAGATAAACCCGCTAAGGAAAGGTCAGCCTTCGTCACCCAGGCAGGGGTGTATGAATTCAATGTACTCCCTTTCGGGTTGCGAAATGCACCTGCCACCTTCCAAAGACTTGTAAATGGTCTCCTAGCGGGATTGGGAGAATCTGCAGTTGCCTACCTCGATAATGTGGCCATTTTTTCTGATTCATGGGCAGAGCACATGGAGCACCTGGAAAAAGTTTTCGAGCGCATCCAGCAGGCAGAACTAACTGTTAAGGCTAAAAAGTGTCAAATAGGCCAAAACAGAGTGACTTACCTGGGGCACCAGGTGGGTCAAGAAACTATAAATCCCATACAGGCCAAAGTGGATGCTATCCAAAAGTGGCCGGTTCCAAAGTCTAAAAAACAGGTCCAATCCTTCTTAGGCTTGGCTGGATATTATAGGCAATTTGTACCCCACTACAGCCAAATCGCCGCCCCGCTGACAGACCTAACCAGAAAAAAACAGCCAAATGCAGTTCAGTGGACTAATAAGTGTCAAAAGGCCTTTAATCAGCTTAAGGCAACACTCATGTCTGACCCTGTGCTAAGGGCCCCAGACTTTAACAAACCGTTCCAAGTAACCACAGATGCGTCCGAGCGAGGCGTGGGAGCAGTTTTAATGCAGGAAGGACCGGATCAAAAATTCCATCCTGTCGTATTTCTCAGTAAGAAACTGTCTAAAAGGGAAAGCCATTGGTCAATCAGCGAAAAGAAATGCTATGCCATTGTGTACGCGCTGGAAAAGCTACGCCCATATGTTTGGGGACGGCGTTTCCAACTACAAACAGACCATGCTGCACTACAGTGGCTTCATACCGCCAAGGGAAATAACAAAAAACTTCTTCGGTGGAGTTTAGCTCTCCAAGATTTTGATTTTAAAATACAACACATTTCGGGAGCTTCTAACAAAGTGGCTGATGCACTCTCCCGGAAAAGTTTCCCAAAGTTAACTGGTTAACAATTGTTTTTGGAATGAAACATATTGTTAGTTTTTATATAATCAGTAGTATGTCTAAAGGTACATGTGTCTTATTAACTCTGTTTTCTCCTAGAACTCCAGGAAGAAATCACAGCCAGTGTGGAACCAAACATCCAACACTATCTGTGATTTGGGGGGCGTGTCATAACTATAAAGGGAAGGGTAATAGCTGTCCTGTGTACAGTACTATAAATCCCTCCTGGCCAGAGACTCCAAAATCCTTTTCCCTGTAAAGGGTTAAGAAGCTCAGGTAACCTGGCTGGCATCTGACCTAAAGGACCAATAAGGGGACAAGATACTTTCAAATCTTGGGGGGGGAAGGCTTTTGTTTGTGTTCTTTGTTTGGGAGTGTGTTCGTTCTCGGGGACTGAGAGGGACCAGACATCAATCCAGGTTCTCCACATCTTTCTAAGCAAGTCTCTCCTATTTCAAACTTGTAAGTAAATAGCCAGGCAAGGCGTGTTAGTTTTCCTTTGTTTTCTCAACTTGTAAATGTACCTTTTACTAGAGTGTTTATCTTTGTTTGCTGTACTTTGAACCTGAGACTAGAGGGGAGTCCTCTGAGCTCTTTAAGTTTGATTACCCTGTAAGGTTGATTTCCATACTGATTTTACAGAGATGATTTTTACCTTTTTCTTTAATTAAAAACCTTCTTTTTAAGAACCTGATTGATTTTTTCCTTGTTTTAGATCCAAAGGGGTTTTGGATCTTGATTCACCAGGAGTTGGTGGGAGGAAGGAGGGGAATGGTTAATTTCCCCTTGTTTTAAATCCAAGGGGTTGGATTTGTTTTCACCAGGGATTTGGTGAAGGTTTTTCAAGGTTTCCCAGGGAGGGAATCCATTGAAAATGGTGGCAGCCGAACCAGAGCTAAGCTGGTAATTAAGCTTAGAAGTTTTTTATGCAGGCCCCTACATTTGTACCCTAAAGTTCAAAGTGGGGATCTCAGTCCTGACACCAGTGTAGGCAGGAAACTGTGCAGCCTCAAAATCCCCGGACAGTAGAGAGAGAGTCGTGGGCCTCTAGCCAAGAGAGGTAACGGCTGAGAAGCTGGGAGCCTAGAGTGTGTGTCCTTGGAGGCCTATACAGAAGGAACACAAGTGCAGTTGTCTTGAACTGTGACACAACCACACTAGAATTTTGTTCTTCATAGTGGGGTGAATTACTGAATTTCATCCTAATTACTTTTGGAAAGTTGGTCCATAATATTACTTGTCAACAATTACACATTTTTCTTACAGAAAACATTAAATAAATGACCTGAACACAATACAAGAATGTATTCGATCAGAGGGTGCTTATAGATGTTATAAAATACCAAAATAGCAAGAGTATTTTCTGAATGGCAGTGGCAGCATCTTTATTCCCCTTAACCACTTTGGTAAGACTGCATGCATTCTGACCTTTCATACTTGCATGTGTATGTACTACAAGTGTGCATAGATATCCAGCATGGCCAAATTGGCAAGTAATCTCTAGGCATTGACAAAAGCCTTATGGAGAAGTCTCATAGAGTGAACTTCCATTGACTTCAGTAGAGCCAGGATTTCACCCATAGAATTTAAAAGAGATTAAATCAATAATGTTGTATGGAAATTTTATCTAAAGTATATAGGATTTAATAGGGAACTATATAGTTTATACAGATTATGAACCATCCTATTGAATTCTGTTCTAAGGATATTATTCTTTATTAAATTCTATAAGATGGTTAAAAAAGTGGAAAGCTGAGTATTTTCTATTCAGTTCTATAGGATTTTTCCACTGAGGAAGGACCTCCTAAATTTTCAACTGGCCCAGCTTACGGAATGGGTTTGACTCACCGCCACATGTTGCAATTTCAGAAATCTTCAGAAAGATACCTTCTTTTGTGATCTTATGATAATGAAATTGTATAAGTTATCTGATTATAACTGTTATCAAAGTGTAATAAAATGGCAAACAAAACACATCCATTAGTAGGTCCTCGTCACTGTAAAGGGCTGAATCCTACAGTTTGTTCCATATACACAGAATTATGCTTGAATTTGGTACCAACACTCTGCTCTGAGGAAAGTGAATTTCAGTACTGAAAAGATGAAGCAACAAAGTCACAAAACTTTCTACAATTTAGTGAAACCTATAGTGAAATAACATTAAACCCCATACAAATGTCTTTAAAAGATTGTGTAATGCATATATAATAGATTCATAAATGGTTGGTTTTAATATTCATGCTAATTAATATATTTAACTATAAAATGGCCATTATATTTACTGTTTCAATCCCTAGTAAAAATATTTTTCATTAATAAACTTTGGGAGATTTTTTCTGATATCTTATTGATTAAAATGTTCACATTGTCCTTTCAAGGGAGCACTAATGATTGTACTTTGTAGAGAAGGCAATATACACTGCAACAACAGAGTCTTATGTTGTTACTTGGAAAGAACTGGTGAAAGACATAGGGAAAAGTAGCTGGTAGACTAGAAAAAATCTATAGATCTCTCCCTACCTGTCCCCTGGATGTCCCACCACCACTGGAGAAAACACCCAGTACTGGGGAGTGAAGCCAATTCATCCTCAAGTCTCACATTGGGTTAAGAACCAAATGGTGTCAATGCCCTCTTGCCAAGCCAGGAGAGTCCCAGAGTCTTCTTCCCAACTCTTCCAACTCTACTGAACTTTGTTTCTAGTCTGAGAATGGCAGACAAGACCCTCAAGCTTGCCCTAGCCATAAAGCCTGCCTCTGAAGGCAAACACTTACCCTCAGCTCTAAAAAAACCCAAACAAACCCGTAATCTACCATTCCAATTCTGGTATATCCCTATGATCCCCAAAATGCCCCTCCCCAAAGGCTTCTTCACCAAGAAGAAAAGTCTCAATGTCCCTTCACTTGAAGACTGATTTCACCAAGAGGAGAGAGCTGTTCCCCAATTTGGGGGTGGGGGGAGCAGAAGAAAAAAACTTCGCAACCATATATGAAATCAGGATTTAAAAAAAAAAAAGTTTCAAAGAGAAGAGTTCCTTTATTTGGGCATATTGCCATTTATCTTGGACTATGATTCAGCACACCTCTGCTGTAGCTTCAATCAACAGGTCTCTCACAAAGCCCACAGCAGAGCTTCATGCTGTGCTGCCCCAGCAGTCTTCACCTGCCTGACCCGCCGGGGGTGAAACTAGCCCAGTGTTTGAGTTCTGTTGGTGTCTAGGTATGTAGTGGATACAAACAAACTCTACTGCATCTTTAATAAAATCTTTTCAGAATCAGTATTGAATTGGTATTCATTTACTATACAAAAAGAGACTGATTAGTTCTCATTTAAATCCATAGTTTAGAGAAGATATATATGCTTCATGCTGACGAAAGGCTTTTCTATCCAGTGCAGAAATTGATCAAGAAGAGCTCATCCATCCTTACATAAAGATTATCCCTGAAATGCTTCTACTGTCATGTTGGTTAATTATGCCAGCTGGCTCTCATTTGTGCACCACATTAGCATGTACACTAAATAGAATTCAGGGCTAGCTCCAGGGTTTTTGCCGCCCCAAGCAGCAAAAAGGAAAAAAAAGAAAAAAAGAAAAAAAAAGCTGTGATTGCGATCTGCGGCACTTCGGCTCTACCGCCGCCGCTTCAGTCTTCGGCGGCAATTCGGCGGCTGGTCCTTCGCTCCGAGAGGGAGTGGGGGATCCGCAGCTGAATTGCCGCCGAAGAGCTGGACGTGCCGCCCCTCTCCGTTGGCCTCCCCAAGTACCTGCTTGCTGGGCTGGTGCCTGGAGCCGGCCCTGCTAGCATTGTTAGGTATATTGTATGGTAATACCTTGCAAACCCATGCACAAGATGGCAGGACTGACTCCTCAGCTTGACAGGCTTTTGGGAAAAGAAAACAGCTACAGAGCTATATTATTGTTTAATACTCTGTTTTCCCTTTACCCGCACTTAGCCTTTCTGAAATTGTACCTTGCCCAAAGCAGGACTCAGCTTACACATACACACAAATCATACAATGAGATTGCATTGCAGGACATGCATTCTGCACTTTTCTTTTTGGTTCTATTCTGTTGACTCCCAGGTTTGCGTTTGTGTCGTATCTTTGTTCAAAAATTAGTTGAACTTCTGATGGTATTGGGAGCATTCTCTAGGTTTATCTTGGCAAATGAGAGCAAAGAAATCCAATAAAAAAAAAGTTTTTTCTGGTCATTTCTGTAACAACAACAACAATTATAAATGTGAACCACTCTACTCTGATTGCCTTGTGTTTTTGACATTAGCCTATAACTGGTTTTTTTAATGAGATTTTACATATTTGAAATATAAAGAAATAAATATCATTTTATAAATGGCACAAAATCTTGTAGGAATAGATTACAAAGTGTGTGTGCTACATTGGAGTGGAAATTCTATTTAGTACCATTTATTTATATCATATTGGGCTTCCCCACATGGCAATGCACACTAGAAGTGTATGATTTCTAAAGCACACCAAAATGTTGTACACTTACTGACCTGTGTAGGCCCTGATAGCATCCACTAAAAGTTTCCTAGTGTGCATTAACATTAATGCTTACTAGGGCTTTTTAGTGTGCACCAGCAGGACCTCCATGGGTCAGTTAGTGCACAACACTTTGGTACACAGTGAAATTCACAC
Source organism: Trachemys scripta elegans (assembly GCF_013100865.1). Taxonomy (NCBI): domain Eukaryota; kingdom Metazoa; phylum Chordata; order Testudines; family Emydidae; genus Trachemys; species Trachemys scripta. The sequence continues at coordinate 115,953,471 of NC_048299.1, read as the reverse complement.
CCCTCTTGTGTACATTGCTATGCTCTGTAGACAAGCCCATAGATTATGTATTTATTATCATTTATTGCTTATATTACACCAACACCCAGAAGCCCCAACCAAAGATCAAAACCTCCTTCTGCCAGGCACTGTACAAATACTTAAATACGACCATCCAGATCCAGCAGGCTCACAGTTTAGGATAACGACAAGAACCAGACCAATCCCAGCCCAACACCTGTAGAGCAACTGTTGGTTGGTATATTTACTCTTCAAACCAAATGGAGCACAAGAAAGAAGGGAGAAAGAGAAAAAAGAAAAGAAATGTTACAAAAGGAACAAAATAAAAAAGATAAAGAATACCTCGCTTCTACTATTCCAGTCCTAAGTCACCCGTGAATGGACTACTTCCAATGCTAATTCTATACTGGTGCTTGCCAAATAAGCAAGATGTCCATTGAGGAAGTGGACTAGTGAGAGGGCAAATCACTCTGAACTTTCAAACATGCTTCACTATGTTTTTTTCCTGGAAATTTGGAATGGTTTGGTTATGGCTGCTTTCTTGCCCTCATCACACAGTTTCCAAATGTGGTCGTTCTTCTTGGGAATGAGAGGTGTAGTTCCCTTTCACCACACTGCTAAGGGGAGACAAGATGAGTCTACTTGTAAGGTACAACCCAGAAACCTGCTCCAGACCCACCCAGCATCAAATCTTCATGAGTGACCTGCTCCTTTCAGCATGAAGTGGTAAACTAGGCCTGCTCATCTCATTGCTTCAAAGGGTAAAAATCACTCTTCAGCTTTCCCACAGCTTCCACCTTTCCTACCGCACAGTATTAGAGCTTTTAGAATGCACAATGACCTGTCTTCCCTCCTTGCTAATTTAGCTGTTCCCGAGAGACAGTCTATACCATTTTATTCCAGTACATAGAGACATATTAGCAAATGCAGTCTGAGTGGACCAGTTAATTTGTAATAACTCCAAAAAGTAATCATGTTTAATCCTTGGCTACCAGGCTAAAACTCTCACAGCATCTCAAAGGAAAAGCACCCACTGTATCTTTCTATCTGTCACTTCTGTTCATTGTTCCCACATACTTTGCCTGATCTCAGCCACTATTACATCTGAATTTGCTTAGAAGCAATTTCTTCATTACCCTTCAGTAGTTTTGCTTTATTTTTCTAATGCCTGAGCTTTGCTACTGTTCCTAGTTTCAGTCAAAATGAACAGTGTGTGCAAATATTGTTTTTCTTGAGGCAAAAGAAAATCAAAAGAAAATATTAGCAGAAATTGCAATGCTGTGGATTGCAGATTCTCAACTGGTATAAATGATCACAGGAGCTATGACAATTTATACCAGCTGAGGAGCTGCCAATATCCTAAAAGAATATCTCCATATCAAGATCCTAAACAGTTGGCCATCTCCTGAAAAAGAAAACCTTAAATCCAAAAAATGTATATTGATTTAAAAGGAAAAAAATATTATTTGACCCTGCTCCCCTGATTTTGTCCTTCTTAACTTTCATGCTGTTCTCCTAGATATTGTTATATAAAGATCCTTTGTGATGCTTTATAGCACATTACTCCACACTTTTTTGGTTTCTGGAGTCAAATTCTAAATAAAGACCAACAAAACTTCAAACAACATAATCCTCCCTAGAAAGGGCTGTTAGCATTCGAAGTTGACATTACATCAACAGCAAAGGTTAATCTCTATAACGCATTCTTTGAATGCAGTAACAAAAGCTCTATTATATCCTTTGATCACTTGAGCTCACCTGTAGGAAATGTTACACCTTTTTTATTAAACTGGTGAATTGTCTTTGCTGTACAAACTGGAGACATTCTTGACAGGCTTAAAGTCATTAACACCTCTGAGGAATGCACAGCAGAGCCTATAACATTATCTCCTGCCTCTGCATGTTAGTACAATAATTCTGTAGTTTCCCAAAGTATTAGGCATGCTTTCCTCTTGATATTTGTATAGCAGATTTATTGAAATGAGTGAAAGAATAGTAGGTTGGTAAAATTCACCATGACACAGATGTGCACAATAAAACATATTTGATGTCTACAGAGAAAGAACCCTTGCCTTGAATTAGGAAACCTGTTGGATTAGTATGGGAAATTTGCCGAACAAATCATTCATTAACAATTGTCAAAATAAAAATTTACATTTCTTTTCAATGTCTAGCCAGAAGATTTGTAATAACCCCATTACCACCACTGCCTACACAATCCCTTTCACATATATATACATTTTTTTTCAGATGGCACACACAACCACTATCTATCTATCTATCTATCTACAGTCATCAATGCCTCTTTTGTTGCTTTTCGTTACACATATTGTTAGATACTCACATTTTACTTTAAAACTATAGCCAACCATAAAAATGGCTTTTCTTATAAAAAAATATACAAGTGACCTAAAAGTGTTACAGAGTATGGTGGGAGTTTAATATATGAGTGTACTCTGGAAGGCTGCCTGTCTCCTCTATCAAGCCAAGGTCAAGCAACCAGTTAGAAGGGGCAAAATGGGATGCGGAGGCAGGCATAAGAAACACTAAAAGCCAAAGAAAAGTTTGCCCTTGGCCAGAACACAGCTTCACTCCTTACCCCTCCCATGGGATACAAAAGAGGTGGGACGAAGATCCCAAACTCATGACCCTCCAAAAAGGAACATGACCACAAGTTGTAGGGGTTGGGACTAGGCATGCGTACTGCAGGTATATTTGGGCCTGCTAAGAAGGAGGAGGTTGGAATAGGGAATGGAGACACAGGCAAGGCTCTGCAGTATCAGAGCTGGGAACGGAACACTGGGGAACAGACTCCGCCGGCATGTAGAGCTATGAATATGTTTGCTTGGAACTAACCCCAATAAACATCGCATTGCCTGCACTTTGGACTTCTGGTCTCCTGCTTTCTGTCTATGTGACAAGAACCAGGGGAGGGGGTGAAGGGAAAGACCTCTAAGAACAAGTCAATAGCTGTATGCATGATTGTAATGGGGAATACAATTACACACTTACCCAAGTTTCTTTCCCCTGCACTGGGCTCACCTGTGCTTGACTGCTGACACTAATTGACCCGCAGGGGCGTCTGAAACAGGTTCTGACTCGTGGCATAGCTGGATCCCCTGGTCACACATCTCCCACTCTCCTTCTCTTTCTCCTCCTCCTCAGCAGGGGTCTGTGTCTCAGGATCTTTGGCTGTATTCATGGTGGTCTGTTAGGTGCTGATGTGTTCTTCGCCAAGTATGGCATGCAGATCTGTGGATTAACACCAGATTGAATATTGGACTCCTTGGCCTTGTGGCCTGTTTGATTTCAAAGTTCCTTCTTTTTCATGTGGCACTGCTGCTGATCCCTATCTTACCCCTTTTCCTGCATCCCCTGTGCAGTCTGCTCGTAGACATCCACATTTCTACAACTGATCCATACCTGTGCCTGCACAGCCTCTTCTCCTCTGGAGATCCAATATATCTTGTCTACTCTATGCTGGAGTGTGTCTGGAGCATAGCCAGCATGGTCAAGTGGGCAGTTGCACACAACAATGAGAACTGCTAGGGTACTTGCCAAACTGGGCAATTAGAAAAAGGCATTTCAAAAATGACTGGGCAGTGGAGTTCACAAATGACACCAGAACAGTCAGTGTTAGGTATTGTGGGACAGCTGCCAGAGGACTGTTAGGGTTGAGATAGGTAATGCAATGTCTACACTTGCACTGCATCGACCTTAATACAGTGACCATGATTCTACGCCGTTTAGGGAGGTAATATTATTGTGTCACTATAATGGGGCACTCACATCACTTGGAGACAAATTTAAGTGTAGACACATGGACAATTAGGTTGACACAAGGCGTGTTATGTCAACCCAACTTTGTAGTGTAAACCAGGCGTTAGCTTTAGCAGATCAATTACTTTTCCTTCTTTCCTTTATTTCTTTGCAAAGCTTACTTTTTTCATTCCTAAACAACATTGCTATGAAAGACAGGCATTCCTATGTGTATGCACTTTCTTCGACATATAAAGGAATAGAGTCTGATCTCCTCGTCTTCTGACATTACATCCTATATATTATTTCTCATAGGTGATACAGCTCTTGAACATTTCCAAGGCTCCTTTGCCCTCAATTTTAGACAGATCTGTTCCTGAATAAGGACAAATTTTCCTAAAAGGCAGTCTACCAACCCACTTACATACATACATAGCAGAAATAAGAATTGTAACGTATCAGTGAATACTGTGAGGTGTTGAGCACTCTCAGTTCCCAGTTTAACAGGAGCTGAAAACTATACCACATAGCACTATCAAGTTCTAACACTGGACTATTTTAAAATGAACATTTGGAAATTAATTTACACTCTACATTCAATTTAGTTGCAACGCTAATACAGCTAACAGTGAGTAATTCTCAAGAGTGGTTTTAATATTCTTTCTCATTTGACAAATGTGTTTCTTATAGACCTTTTACTTCTTTAGGCTGAGAATCTTGGCCCATCCAGAGATAATTTTTTTCAGTGAAGTGCTGCATTGAGCTTCTGGATCTTAATCCTGTTGTCTGTGTTAGTCTTTCTAATGATTACACAGGTTGATTGCCTCTGAGGGAGGTGGAGAAGAATGAGGTGGAGGGATGGGAGAAGTCTGTATAGTTCCCTTTAGCTTTGATTACAGGAAAAACAAGATAGTGTCATGTTGGTTGAGTTCAGGAGGGAGGAAGACGTGCTTTTGGAATAATTCTGTACAATCAAGAGATTAGAAGGATTAAATGTAACCAAGCCTTTCCTAAAACAGAAGGATGAACAATATGGCTTTCAGAAGGGAACAATTGACTCATTCTAATTGTTTCTGAGACAGCAGGTTAGTTCAGTTAGAATCCCAGAAAGCACCAGGAAATATTCCCTGTACCTGTGCTCCCATTAAACATGGGGTAGGTTTAAAGTACCTGTGCCTATCTCAGCAGGTTAGCTGAAGTGTTTTGAAATTGATTTATTTACTTTAAAGACTTGGGTAACAAACTTTGACTCAGTCATTGCCTGAAGTTTTCTGGTACAGAAGAATAACAACAGTGAATAAATAACTGCCTCAAATTTCAGTTTTCATTGAGGGCCATTTTTGTTACCTTTTTGTTGTTTTATTTTGTTGCACAGCATTTTTATTGTGGGTCATTTTGCATTCACAAAATTTTACTTTTTTCTGAAATTTTGTGAAATTGGTTTTCATATCAGTAATCATGAAAAACTGGAAAAATATGCATATGTATTCATTGCAAAGTTACACTTTGTCAAAAATGGGCTTGGTGTGGTTCACAATATTATCCATTCTCAAGTTAACAAATCAATTTTTAGAAAGAAATTTCATCAAAATAGTTCATCATTATTTTGCAACGAAATGTGAAAACACCCAAACTCCAAATGTTTTCATTTCTTTGTGTAGAATTCAGTAGTATAAACAACCTATTGGAGACTGGATTCTGGGCCCAATTCACTGGAGCTGGAATGGGCACCTTTCTGCATTAACAAGGGCTCCAGCACTGGAGAGAGTATTCATCCTGAGGGAAAGCAGGCAGTATTGCCATGAACACCATGCATACAAGAAGTTCTACAGTTTGGGGGCAAATTTAAATTTATATCAGCAGCTCCATAGGAGCCCTGAAAGAGAAATACTGCCTAAGAAATGTGCTAAATCTATATGTCCACCAACTGCTTTGTTCATGTCCTCTCTGAACTGTGCTGCTCCCTTTTGAGTCCCACTGCAGGACCCCATAAAAGGATAGCCCTATTTTGCACTCCAATCCACACTGTCCAGCAAGTATGACTATGTGCATACCACACTATCCTAGGTGTGATCCCCTGCATGCTCAGGAGGACCCGAAGATGTTGTGTCCCACTCCCAACCCACAGCTGTGGGTTATCAGGAAGAACTGGATACTTACTAATAGGACTGGCCAGGAAACAAGAATTCAGTTTTCCAAACAATATTGAGTTACTCACTGTTTTTTTGACTTTTTGAAAATTTTCCTTGAAAAAAACAACAACAACAGTAATTCCCCCTACAATAGCCCAACAGTTAGGCCACAATGTTAGTCTGTGAAAGACAGATGTTGAAGTCCCTATTCTACCTGATTCAGAGCCAGGTTTTGAAACAGGGTCTCCCATAATCCTGTTGAATGATATAACAGTTAAGCTACAGAGTCAGTCGCTCCCAGGCTCTCCTGTCGGAGCTGTTTCATTTTGCTTGAGTGTCCACACTGCATTATAAACTTGAATTTACAGTAGCTGGATCCCAGTCTCACAGCTGTCCTAACACATCCATACTGCACTATGCAGATTTTCTGACTCAGGTCTGAAGTTTGACCTGTGTCCACACTGCAATATAGGCCTTCCACCAATAACAAAACCAGAGAGCAGTTAGGCGTCATTGTTCTTTTCTTAGTCACCAAGGCTTCTTCAACTTACGATGCAGCATAAAATGATGGAGGGGGATAAAGGTTTGTTTTTAGTAGCAGAACTGAGGTGTCTTAATTTACGTACAGGATTATGGTGATAGGTGCACCACATCTCGGAAAATAGATGATAGATAAGGTAGTGCTCCACAGGGGGATTATATTTTATTAATAGGTTATTTTTGGCTTCCAAGTTCCCCCATATTTGTGTAGACTTTGATTATTTCAAAGCATTTGCTCAGTGCCCTTAGTATTCAATAACTGGAATTTGGGGATTCCTTTGAAACATTATTCATCACAAGCCTAAACTAGAAAGTCATAGCATTTTTTTTTAAATAGCATGTTGCCCTAGGCTTGTTTTAGCTTACTGTCAGCTCAGTCTGTTTTACTTGTAATAGTTCCCTCATTGAACTTATGACTAAATAATAATAAAATATTAACAAATAGTTTTGCATGTGAGGGCCCCCAGAGACAGAACAACACAGTAAAATCTGTTGGTGTGATATTTGTTTTGCTGTTAAACATGGATGTGTGGGAGTAGAACCTTTATTTTTGCTCCTGTAATTGTTCATCATTTTGGTTTTGGTATCAAAAAACAATGCTGTAGGCAGCAGCACAGCACTCCTCTTCAGTCCTGTAGGCGAAAGATATGAATATGTTTCTCACACTTCAGAGAGAGTTTGGTTTCTACTGGTGACTGTTACATCTGTACTCTTACTCTGAACCCCCACTGGTTACCCCAAGTCCTTTCTGCTTCCCCTCTGATCTTCCCAGACTTTGCTGCCCCACGTACTGCACACTTTCTGATTCCCTCAGCCCTACGCTGCATCCCCACTCCAGTATTCCCTGAATACCATGCTGAAACCCAGTGACAGCCCCATCCTGCACCTACTTTGACATCCCAGCCCCAGGATGGCTCTCCAACGCCTATGCTGCCATAGTCTTTTTAGCTACTTGAGTGACATCTTCCATAGAAGAGAACAACCCTTTGACTCCCTATACCAAGCAGCACGTGAATAGAGGGGACACTATACAGGATCTGTCAGTTCCTGCAAGAGACTCCTGGAAAATCACCCCCCTAAAATACTGCTGGAGGAGATCCGCAGAAGATGCAGTTATACTACTGTCTCAAAACAACCCTAAAATGTAAAGATAAACTCAGTCAAAGCTACAGGAATTTACCTGATTACATGTCAAAACAATTTCCCCTCAAATTCAAGGTAGAGCCAGATACTGGCCCAGCTGATAGATCGATGGATCTAATGTATCTAATTTATTTGTATTGCAATAGTATCTAGAGGAACCACCTGAGATCAGGACCTCATTGTGTTAGACTCTGTCCAAACATGTAGTAAGAAACAATCCTTGCCCCCAAGAGTTTACAGCCTAAATAGAAAAGACAAACAAATGTTAAGAGGAAAGAAATATTTAATACCCCCCCAAACTGGAGCTACAGTTTGTTCAAAAGATCCGTGAATTTCAGCAAACACTTCAGTAAGCTTAGCTGTACTTTGAGTTTGTAGCAAAACACTTATGAAATTGAATGCTATGCAAAAATCACCTAACAAAAACTTCAGGTCTAGTCCTCGTACAATTTTATTGTACCATGTACGTCTTACAAAGATACAAAAGGATCTGCTCAGAGATCCCTGAATGTTTCATTCAAACTAAACTCTGAGATAAGTTGTTTCATTTAAAAAAATTACAAAAGGTTTGGGGTTTTTTTAATCTCCAATGTGATGTCACATGAATGTCCAAATTTATGGGTGAACCTTCATGGATTCTGAAAGAAAGAAAGAAAGAAAGAAAGAAAGAAAGAAAGAAATCCTTCAGTTTTAAATTTCCTGTGCAATTTGCAGTCTGTGAAGCAAACCACCTGCAAAAAATCCTTTAAAGTCTGCATTTTAAAATGTATGGCAATATTAGATAATGAGTATGATCATCCAGAGATTCCTGCTTGTCCTAATGCCATGGTCCTCATCCTCACAAGTTATTTACATCTGCATAATTTACTCTCTGATTGCGTATCCTGGTGCCTTTTTAATGCTGACACCAATAGATTCCACACTGTGGCCTCCCTTGGCACTACAGTGGTGATATGAGTCACATTACAAGTGGCATGTTATCTCTTGATAATTGTATAATTAACTTACTGTGTAATTATCATTGTTTCCAGTAAAGCTGCTATGTAATTTGCACCTTGTTCCCAGAAAATAGCATATGTTGTTTTTAGAACTGAGCAAACCTTATGGTTTTGGAGGCTTGTGAATATTACAAACCACTTTTATGATCTGTAGAGTTTGCAAAGCTAACTTGCCTCGTGGTGGGATATGGGTAGGAGTTAACTCAGCATGAAGGGGAACATGTGTTGATCCCTGCAAGAGGGTGATGGAGCCCCCTACTTCATTCCATGCTCCACATCCAAATCCAGGGTATTTCCTTGAAGGAATAAGCAATTACTTAAAATAGATTCTAGGTACATGGATGTCTGTAATATATGTTAGGGATAAGACCCTCTACAGAGAGAGTGAGCACTATGCATACGACAATATATTTATTTTTCCATTCAATTTTTTTCCTCTCTCTGCTCTCTTTTTTATACATTGAAGTCTTGGTGTATTTGTTTTTCACACCTCCTGATCTCTGCTTATATTTTTACTCTATTTACGTTAGTGGAGTTGTTTCTCTCAAACCAGTCTGCTCCTTTGTACAGTCTCTATAAAATGAAATGAAATGAAAAACCCAGTATCATTTGAGTCTAAGTTGAACTTTCAAAACACAGGACTGTCATGTCAGTTTGAATTGAGGCAAAACTGGTTTGATCATCCCAAGTTATTTTATAGTACAGTTATTTTACAGTGACTTGTCTGTCCAATTTTGTGGTGAAAATTTATCAGTTTCAACTAAAATGGAGTATCTCATTTCCTCAAAAGATTTAGGGAAAACAAGAGTGGGAACAAAACAAAACAATCTGCCAGTAGGGAAGAAAAATAAAGGATGCACTAGTTGTTCCCATTGGGACTACTGGTGCTGGCTTTCCAGTTAAGAAGCTCAGCAGTAGTGGCATATGTCAGTTTACAGCTTCCGTGAAAGAAATTCTTCACGTGTAATTTAAAAAATGGAACACTTAATTTAAACAGAATATACATTAATTTTTTTTTCTTTTCGCCTTATGCTGCAATTGTCAAACCTAAATCAGATATGAAATCTAAGCTTGTTCTTGTGGCAAAAAATCCATTCATAGTCAATGTTTAATGTTATGTGGCTTTCCATACAATGTTTGCAGTAACACTTTTATCTGATGATGTCCTTGGCAGAAACAGAGACTCACCTACCTGGGATTCTATCTTCACCTCACAGGACACATATAACTCTCCGTAAAGTCTAGAAAAGATACTTTTATTCTAAATCAGCCTCCTGGACTTTGTTATCTTGCTGAATCACTTACTATTGCTGTGTATCATTTTGATACCTTTAGTAGAGAAAATACCCCAGGCAAATATATCCCCAGTAGACTCACAATGTATGGTGCAATCATACATCTAACTAACAAAAACTTTTTTAAAATTATGGCTCCCTTCTGTCTCTCCAGAATTGCTGATCTGTATTATATATTCCTGTGTGATTTATTTTTTAACCCCTTAGTGAAATGTAATACAACGTATTCCAGTCTAGCTCCTAAAAACTGCAGCTCACATGATAACTGTGGGTGCATTAATCTTTTAACCCCTTGAGGCATACCTAACATCAATTACACAGTGCTGTTGCCCAGAGGTGAGATATGTGAGCTGGAACTGAAGACAGGCTACAACAGTGGCATCTCACACAGGGATCATGAACAATCAATCTTCTTCAGGGTATGGGGGCAGAATGACTTCAGAAGGCCATCAGTGGGTAATACAGTATTTGAGTGTATTTGCAGCTAACACTAACTTGTCGCACAAGCAAGAGCTTGCAAATCATCGTGAACCTCCTGACCCCCTGCAATCTGCTGCTGAAGCACACAGGCTATTAAATAGCATTGTAAGCTCCATACAAAGGAAGCTGAAAAAAAGATTCCTATGTCTGTCCTGTTTTTTTCAGCACATTTAGCTTAGTAGGAGGATGGAAGGTAAATAGTGCCACTGAGATTAAGAGCAAACACTGGCTTTTCTTAAAGAAATGCCTGTCCTCAGTAAAAAGAATATTTCAATTGAAGTGTCACCACATGAGATCCCTGGAACTAGAAATTTCCAAATTGTATAAAATAATAATAATAAGTAGGTTTAGCAACTTTTTTTTTTTTTGCTACATAATAAAAGATTAGTGGAAACAATGTTGCCTGTGTGCTTCTTATAAAGACTTTTAGAAATGCCAAACTTGTGCATACAATATTTTGGAAGAAATGATAAGACTAGCTTCCCTGATTAAGAACAGAGAATTTCAAAATAATCTGAAGTGAACTTATAAACACCCATGGGTTTAATTAGAGGACAAGCTAGTAAACACCTAAACTTAAGGTTGCTTGACACTTCCTGTTATCAGACCCTGTTTTCAGTCTCTTATATCATTGATGTATGCCATTGGAGCAGAGACTGTAAATTTGGCATGGGGGGGGGGGGGTACCTATGTGTCAGGGATGTTCCTTTTGCTGGCACTGGGGGAAAATGTGCAAATTTAGCCTATTTTTCAGCCTTTGAAAAGTCTCAGGTTGCACATGTTCATAGAGACATTTTAAGAATTCACAAATAATTTTTCCGAAGATTCCATCTGCACTGAGCATGCTCCACCCTGGGAATGCAGGACCTGGGCAGGATTTTCCCTGCAAATGCTGCTCCAAGTTGCCAGGGACAATTATAGCACCTGGCACCAGAACAGTGAGTGGAAAGTCTGTCTCTGTCTATGATGTCAATGTTCCCCCTGTTGGCACCCAAGAAGCATAAAGGAGGAAACATCCTGACATAAATACTGAAAGGACAAGAGACAGACCTCTGGTGGGGAGAAAGGAGGGGCTAAGAAGGACAGGAGCAGGAAATAGATTGGGGAAAGAATCCTGGGATGGGAGCCTGAGCTTGGGATATGGACGGGGAGACTGGAACTGGCTTCACAAGGAGACAGAGATTAGGATCCAGTAGTGTGGAGAAATGGGGTTGAGGGGAGCCAGTGGTTGAGGGGAGGAAAGACAGATCAGATTTCAATCCAGGGTGCAAAGCAACTGGGACTCTCTGGGCAAGGAGCTTGGTACAAGGATTTGGGAAGGACGACTGAATTGGGGACAGAAGACTGGGAATGGCTTCGCAAGGAGACTGTGGCAAGGAGTGTGTTGGTTGAGGGGAGTAGGATGCGGAACTAAGAGGGAGGGGAAGGTCTACCAGGGAAACTAAGACTGGATGGGCAAGGTGACTGGACTGTTATGAGGAGCCAAGGGTCATAAAGATTGTGATGAGAAACTGCAGGGGTGGGGTACAGTGGATGAGGATCTGCTGTATGAATTTCAATGGAATAAATGGGCACAAAAATCAACAGTGTTAACAAACCCAGTCAATTGTCCAGCATTAAACTGTTTTTAACAAGGTTTGGTATACAAAGACCTCAGCCTGCTTAGTACCCTGGCAAACACCATTAAAAATCTTTAAACACATTATTAAAAATACAGAAAAAGGTTACAGTATTTTGAAGTATTAAGTAAGACTTTTGTTTTAGCAACATGCTTTGTCCCCTTTTGCTTTAGCTGGAGAGAGTTTTTAAAAGAAAATAAACCCTAGTCTGACAGTCTTTCAGATGGTATCAAAGATGGTAATAACTGTCCTTTTGTGGAGCTGTTGTTGTTAAAGTCCAACCCCACATCGTAAGAAGACAAAACAAGACAAAGATGCACAAAAAAGGAGAGAAAAGAATAGCAAAATGCAGTTTCTGTCTCTGGTGTTGACTTTCACTTACAGAATCATAGAAGATTAGGGTTGGAAGAGACCTCAGGAGGTCATATAATCCAAACCCTTACTCAAAGTAGGACCAACCCTAACTAAATCATCCCAGCCAGGGCTTTGTCATGCTGGGCCTTAAAAACCTCTAAGGATGGAGATTCCACCACCTCCCTAGGTAACCCAATCCAGTGCTTCGCCACCATCCTAGTGAAATAGTTGTTCCTAATATCCAACCTAGACCTTCCCCACTGCAACATGAGACCATTGCTCCTTGTTCTGTCATTTGCCACCACTGAGAACAGCCTACCTCCATCCTCTTTGGAACCCCCTTTCAGGTAGTTGAAGGCTGCTATCAAATCCCTCCCTCACTCTTCTCTTCTGCAGACTAAATAAGCCAACTTCCCTCAGCCTCTCCTCATAAGTCATGTACTGCAGCCCCCTATCATTTGTGTTACCCTCCGCTGGACTCTCTCCAGTTTATCCACATCTTTTCTGTAGTGGGGGGCCCAAAACTGGACTCAATACTCCAGATGTGGCCTCACCAGTGCTGAATAGAGGGGAATAATCACTTCCCTCGATCTGCTAGCAATGCTCCTACTAATGCAGCTCAATATGCCATTAGCCTTCTTGGCAACGAGGGCACACTGCTGACTCATATCCACCTTCTCGTCCACTGTAATCCTCAGACCCTTTTCTGCAGAACTACTGCTTAGCCAGTCAGTCCCCAGTCTGTAGCAGTGCATGGGATTCTTCCATCCTAAGTGTAGGACTCTGCATTTGTCTTTGTTGAACCTCATTAGATTTCTTTTAGCCCAATCCTCCAATTTGTCTAGGTCACACTGGACCCTATCCCTACCCTCCAGCATATCTACCTCTCCCCCCATCTTAGTGTCATCTGCAGATTTGCTGAGGGTGTAATCCATCCCATCAACCAGATCATTAATGAAGATGTTGAACAAAACCAGCCCCAGGACACATCCCTGGGGCACTCCGCTTGATACTGCTGCCAACTAGACATTGAGCTGTTGATCTCTACCCATTGAGCCCGACAATCTAGCCAGCTTTCTATCCACCTTATAGTCCATTCATCTAATCCATACCTTTTTAACTTACTGGCAAGAATATTGTGGAAGACCATATCAAAAGCTTTGCTAAAGTCAAGATATATCACATCTACTATCCACAGAGCCAGTTATCCCCATATCCACAGAGCCAGTTATCTCATCATAGAAGGCAATCAGGTTGATCAAGCATGACTTGCCCTTGGTGAATCCATGTTGACTGTTCCTGATCACCTTCCTCTCCTCCAAGTGCTTCAAATGGTTTTCTTGAGGACCTGCTCCATGATTTTTCCAGAGACTGAGGTGAGGCTGACTGGTCTGTAGTTTCCCGGATTCTCCTTCCCTTTTTTAAAGATGGACACTATATTTGCCTTTTTCCCAATTGTCTGGGACCTCCCCCGATTGCCATGAGTTTTCAAAGATAATGGCCAATGGCTCTGCAATCACATCAGCCAACTCCCTCAGCACACTCAGATGCATTAGATCTATCCCCAGGGACTTGTGTATGTGCAGCTTTTCTAAAAAGTCCTTAACTTGTTTTCAAGTTTTCAAGTTTTCAAGGGCTGCTCACCTCCTCCCCATACTGTGTTGCCCAGAGCAGCAGTGTGGGAGATGACCTTGTCTGTGAAGACCGAGGCAAAAAAAGCATTGAGTGCTTCAGCTTTTTCCACATCATCTGTCACTAGGTTGCCTCCCCCATTCAGTAAGAGTCCTACTCTTTCCCTGACCACCTTCTTGTTGCTAACATACCTGCAGAAACCCTTCTTGTTACCCTTCACATCCCTTGAGAGCTGCAACTCCAATTGTGCTTTGGCCTTCCCGATTACACCTTTGCATGCTTACGCAATAATTTTGTACTCCTCCCTAGTCATCTGTCCAAGTTTCCATTTCTTGTAAGCTTCCTTTTTTGAGTTTAAGCTCACCTAAGATTTCTCTGTTAAACTAAGCTGGTTGCCTGCCATATTTGCTATTCTTTCTGCACATTGGGATGGTTTGTTCCTGTGCTCTCAATAAGGCTTCTTTAAAATACAATCAGCTCTCCTGGACTCCTTTCCCCTGCATATTAGCCTCCCAGGCAACCCTGCCCATCAGTTCCCTGCGGGAGTCAAAGTCTGCTTTTCTGAAGTCCAGGTCCATATTCACCTGCCCTTCTTTCTTCCTTTTGTCAGGATCCTGAACTCAACCATCTCATGGTCACTGCTGCCCAGGTTGCCACCCACTTCTACTTCTCCTACCAATTCTTCCCTGTTTATGAGCAGCAGGTCAAGAGGAGCAGGGCCTCTAGTTGGTTCCTTCAGCCCTTGTACCAGGAAGTTGTTCCCAACACTCTCCAAAAACATTCTGGATTGTCTGTACACTGCTGAATTGCTCTCCCAGCAGATTTCAGGGTGATTGAAGTACACCATGAGAACCAGGACCTGTGATCTGGAAACTTCTGTTAATTGTCCGAAGAAAGCCTCAAGTCTGGTGGTCTATAGCAGACACCCACCACGACATCACTCTTTTTGCTCTCACCTCTAAATGTAACCCAGACTCTCAACAGGCTTTCCTCCAGTTTCATACTGGAGCTCTGAGCAATCATATTGTTCTCTTATCTACAGTGCAACTCCTCCACCTTTTCTCCTTGCCTGTCTTTCCTGAACAGTTTATATCCATCCATGACAGTACTCCAGTCATGTGAGTTACCACACCAAGTCTCTGTTATTCCAATCACATCATAGTTCCTTCACTGTTCCAGGACTTCCAATTCTTCCTGCTTGTTTCCCAGGCTTCTTGCGTTTGTGTACAGCCACCTAAGATAACTAACCAACTGCCCTACTTTCTCAGTATGAATCAGGAGGCCTCCCCTGTTGCACCCTCCTCCTTGTGTTTCCTCCTGGTATCCCACTTCCCCACTTACCTCATGGCTTAGGTCACCATCCCCCGGCAAATCTAGTTTAAAGCCCTCCTCACTAGGTTAGCAAGCCTGCCTGCGAAGATCCTCTTCCATCTCTTCATTTGGTGGATCCCATCTCTTCCTAACAATCTTTCCTGAAACAACATCCCATGGTTGAAGAATCCAAACCCCTTTATCCGACACCACCTGCACAACCATGCATTTACCTCCACAATTCGATGGTCCCTACCTGGGCCTTTTCCTTCAACAGGGAGGATGGACAAGAACAGGACTTGCACCTCAAACTCCTTTATCCTTCTTCCCAGAGCCATGAAGTCCTCAGTGACCTGCTCAAGGTCATTCGTGGCAGTATTATTGGTGCCCACGTGGAGAAGTAGGAAGGGGTAGCGGTCTGAGGGCTTGATCAGTCTTGGCAGACACTCCATTACATCCTGAAATCTATCTCCAAGCAAGCAGCACACTTCTCAAGTTTCCTGGTCTGGACGGCAGATAGATGACTCCATCCCCCTTAGGAATGAGTCCCGAACAACCACCACCCATCTCCTCCTCTTGGGAATGATGATCATGGAACTCCTATCCCTAGGACAATGCATCCCATGCCTTCCAGTTGAAAGGGTCTCCCTCTGTTTTCTTCCCTCAGATAACTCTTCCAAACCATTCTTCACCATAGTACCTGTGCAGAGAGCCTGAAAATGGTTTCTTACCTCTATCTGCCTTGGGAGTACATGAATTCTCCTCTTTCTTCTTCTGGAGGTAACATGCTGCCAATTTTCTTCCCTGTTAGGCACTGCCCTCTCTGATTCTTCAGCATGCTGTGCCTGCAGTACCAAACACTGACTTCTATCCAGAACCTCTTTATTTTCTCTGATACAATGCAGGGTTGATACTTGGGTCTTTAGTCCTTTAACCTTCTCTTCCAATATGGAGACCAGCCTGTACTTCATACAGACGAAGTAGCTTCTATCCTCTGGGAGAAAGCCTGTCAAGGCTGATTGCCCACTCTGGCACTTGGAGTGAAGAAGGTGGGGGCCCACAAGGATTCTAAAAATTAATATTGGCCACTCCAGGCTTGTATTAAACTCCCAAGGTTACAGCTTTTCTCTGACCTTGGACTGGTAGATGCTGCCACCACCCAAGTGCAAAAACCCCTATGAGAACCCAGGAAGTTGCACTTGGGAATTCCTTCCTGTGGGGTACCCTCAGACCCTTTCACCCCCCTCTCCAGGGCAGAGCTGAGAAAGAAAACAAAGGAAATCAAGTGATTGGCCCTGTGTCTTCATTCCTCTCAAGGTGAAATCCCAGGATTCTCCACTCACAGACCAGGTTGCTGGGCTGAGGCTCCCCTGTTTACCAACCATGATTCCTTAATGTTAGCTTCAAGGTCAAAGAAAATGAGAGCTGCCTTGTGGTCTAGCTCAGATATCTGCTTTTAGCTACAGCCTTCTAGTATTAGGTAGAAAGTAAATCCCAGAAGGTATCTATGTTCAGGGAAACCTTTAGGGGCTATGCTCCGGATTCATTATCTATAGTACTGATCTCATTGATAGAGAGATGAGGAGTTAGTAAACTCAATACACAGTTTTTGCTTGATATCTTTCTTGAGACAATACAAAACAGAAGATCTTCCTGTAGCAAACAACTTTGTTAGATCTGTATTTATTACTATATCAATTTCCTTCTGTGCTTTGGCTTAATCTAAACTCTTAACTTTTCCAATTTCAATTTACATAGCTATCTGGGACATTAACTTTTTTTCCACGTCAGACTAATCCTCTGATTTAAGGAGAAAGCCCATTTAACTGAATATATAAACAGGCATTGATATTTCTACAATAACCAAAATTTGGAA
The DNA here is from genome assembly GCF_013100865.1 of Trachemys scripta elegans. Lineage (NCBI taxonomy): Eukaryota > Metazoa > Chordata > Testudines > Emydidae > Trachemys > Trachemys scripta. Next base: position 115,936,332 of record NC_048299.1, on the reverse strand, counting down.
TTAATCAAGGCTATTGTTATCTCACTCCTATTTTCTACTCAAACTTGGTTATTGTCCATAACATCACACGTCAGCCATTACTACTATCGCAGTTTGTGTTATCTCTTATTGGTAGGAATCAATATACCACAGATCTATGGCAGAAGTTTCCTCAGGAACCTAAAAGGGGAGGAGTTTCCCTCATTTAGCTATCTACCATTTCTATTTTTTTTTTTTAGTTCTGTCCTCAGATACATTCTTAAATAGGTAAACAAAAGCACAAAATATTTAGGCATTTGCTTAAATCACAGATTAGTGAATCATGAAATACATCTGCCTTCTAAAACAGTCTTTGTATAACCATATAGTTAAATGGAGTAAATAAACACTCACTATGGCAGAGTGCAAACAGTATGCAGATTATAGCTCTTCCTAGATTCATGTATGTTTTCAGCATGTTGCAGCTGCAGATGCTTGCAAGGCTTATAAAACAACTTCATGCTATCAAAGCCTTCATTTGAGATGAGGAAAGCTTGGATGGAAACTGGAGATTTTCTAGGCACAAACAAATCGAACCTATGGGGTAATCCTGGACCTATTGAAGTAAATGGCATAATTTCCATTGACTTCAATAGAGTTGGGGTTTTATCATATACTCTTTAGAAAATAGGTTGGTTTATTTGAGGTCTCCTTTTTAATAATGGAGGTTAAACATAGCTGGACAGTAACTGGATAGACAATTAGAATCTATATTTTATAAAGATTTGTGAAGTGCCCTGTATAATAAAAACAAATCCAATGTAAAAAAATATAGGAACACATGAAAACGAAGTGACAGGTATCTGACAAAGGTATTAACGCTTCATGAGTATACTAAACATCCTTTAATATCCTAGATCTGAATACAAACTTTCTACGTGATCACATATTTATAATAATTTTCACTTAAATACTGTCTTCCATGTGAGAATCTCAAACAGGCTTACACACACTAATGAATTTTAAAAAGAACAGGAGTACTTGTGGCACCTTAGAGACTAACAAATTTATAGTACTCCTGTTCTTTTTGCGGATACAGACTAACACGGCTGCTACTCTGAAACCTGTCATAATGAATTTTAGATTCCCTGTTTGATGACATAGCCAAGGTTACACAGGAAAGGATTAGGAGCAAGCCTGCTTGTGAAGTGAACGGACATACTTTAAAACCTTGCCAAATGTCTTTCTAGGGTTCTTTAAAGTTAAGTTGTTGTAACAACTTTGGAACAGAATATCTATCTCCTAGTGATTAAAATAATGAAGGTATTTTCAAGCTTTCAAAATAAAGTTTAATGTTATTGGCTTTTCCAGTATTTGTGTGCATAACTTTTACATTATTGATTGGTTAAAGAGCATTTTATAGACTCTATTTTGCATTTACAAACAAACACGAAAAATGTTTTCTAGTGTTTTAAGAAATTAGACAGAGAGAGCGAACTATCTCATTGTAATGATGAGTATTCTGCAATGCTTTTATCTATTGAACCATTACATAAAAATGCTCAGTCAGCTAATTGTTCCATCATTAAAAGGCATTTTCTATGTAACTAAAAATAAGTAATTATTTTTATTGTTAATGCATATTTAATTTATACTACTACTAATAATAGTAATATGTTTTCATTAACTAACACATACATTGAGTCTTTTAATCTCTAGATATGTAAAGTGCAGTCTATGAACTAACTATTCAGGCTATTACAGAATTCCAACTGGATTGTTTTGACTTCGTTCTTGTGTTGTGAGCATGCTGTTTGCCCCCTCTGCATCCCAAAGAAAGTTGGAGATTGACCTCCCAAAACCAGAGGATCCTCTGAGATCTGCAGAGATCTCCGGAGATCTGCAGAGGTCAAGGTGATCTATATAGCGGCCTTACTCCTCAACAGTGGCTCCCCAACTCCCTGACAGGGTGGCTCCTACAAGAGCAATGATAGTAGGGAATCTCTCCATACATGCTGTGACCCACCAATCCTGACCTCCAGTTAGGGCAATGGAAGGCAAAAGACTAGATGATGTCATGGGCAATCTCTGCTCTCCAGCCTTAGGCTCTTCCACACGATATAGCTTAAACCCTTCAGAGCTTTCAAGGAGAGGTTTCCAGATGGCAAGAGGTAAACAATTTGTTGGCGGCTGTTCTTCCCACAGATGTGACAAGCTCTTACCCCTATGAAAGCAGAATAGATGGCAAGGCCTGTAGAGACTGTTAGTTAACTCAAGATAAAAAGTATTTCTGAAACATGAGCTGAACTACAATACATGGCTTTTCTCCTCCTCCAATTACTAGTCTGATGAAGCCACAGGGCTTTACTCAAAAGGGTTTACCTGCCTTAGTATTGCTTTTGGATTCAATGCCAAAAATAGCTAGAAAAGTATCTACTAATTATCTGGTAAATGTGTTTGTTCATGTCTAAAGTGCAGCTTATCTATTTGCAATTGTCCTTCCTATTTTCCTTCAAGGAGTGGGTTTACTTGAGAATTTCTCCCAAAGAGCTTGTTTTCATGTCAGTAATTATGTGCTTTGCTTACTTTTAAGGGATGTTAACTCAGCTGCCAATGACAACCCACAAAAAGTTATTCAAAAGATGCATCCAAATATGAAGTAAAAGGCAAGCAATATCTGTTTTACATTCAGTGGGTTTCCTCTATTAAAAATTAACATACAACACTGCACACAGCTCCCTATGAATCATCAGTTCGTCTGTATTAATAGAAGTGTCATCTCAAGGCACAAACTTGCAGACTCACCTACCCAACGTTATGGGACTGAGGGGAAAAAGAACTGGTATAGAACTCCTTAGGAGGGCCTAAATTCCACAGGCTTTTCTTGATCCTAGTGGATCGTGCAGCCTTCATGGCTTTCCTGTGTCATCAGCTGCCTCCTCCCCAGCTTCTTATGATTTGCCAGGTTCCAAGGCTTGATCCCTGCCTCCAGTCCTGATGTGCCTCTCTGTAAAATGTAAAGACCTTAGGGACTGCTAGGGACTTCAGCAAAATCTTCATCAGGTCCATAGTCCTGCTGAGCTATTAAGGTCCACAACAGTCCTGTGGACTTTAAAAACGAAGAGGAGGAATCAAGCCTAAGGGAGCGGGGGAAGCTGGAGAACAGAACTGAGTTGACTTGTGAAGGCTCTCAGGGAAGATGGAAGCCAGGAAGACTGTAGTACTTCTCTAATGTTCTGTTAAGCCTTTTGCCCTTAAAGTCACTATATGTACTCAGCCTTAACACCATTTAATGAAGGTTTTTTTTTCCCTGTGAGAATATAAAACACGTGTGTGTGCAAAACACAGAGTACAAAAAACTATCATGATGTAACATTAAGAGACAACAGCTAAAAATCAACTAACAGCATAAAAGTCAGGAAATGCAAAAGCTAAGGATTCCATAGCAATGTTAATTCAGCTATCTGGCATGTCCTGTATGTCTTATTTTTATATCAATATAAACTGTAGTGTTAATTATCAGGAGGTAGCTGTGTTAGTCTGTATCCACAAAAACAACAAGGAGTCCGGTGGCACCTTAAAGACTAACAGATTTATTTGGGCATAAGCTTTTGTGGGTAAAGAACCTCACTTCTTCAGATGCATGCAACATGAAGTGGATTTTTTACCCACGAAAGCTTATGCCCAAATAAATCTGTTAGTCTTTAAGGTGCCACCGGAGTAGTGTTAATGTTACTTATTAAAAAGAAAACTGCCCATTGGTTTCTGGCTTTGAGATGTTGGTGTTGACCTGTGAAGCTCCAAATAGCTTGCTACCATCCTACTTGAGAGACCATCCATCTATCGTTACCACATTGCCATCGTTGTGATCAGCAGAGGCACGTGAGTTGCAACCCCCACAATTTAAAAGAGAAGGAGCTGGCAGCAGAGCAGGCTCCATAAGAGATCTTCCACTTTGGAATCATCTGCTCTTATCTTCCTCTGAAGTAATTCAGGTCTATTGACTTCCATGATATGCAGCAAAGTGTATTTCATTTGCTTGGGCTGTTACTTGCAGAGGGACCAAACAGGGATTGAGGTTTATGTGGGGATGGGAAATTTTGTGGAAGTTCTGTAGAAGACTGAGTATTCCTGACTTATGGGTTTTGCTGCTAATTTGTTTTTGTTTTTAAATTATATATCAAACGTGCCTAGGTCTTTGGATAGGTACCTCTTGATATTTGTGGAAATCAAAATAAAAAAATAAATATATCTGATCAGAAAGCACAATTTCCATTTCATTTTGATAGTGATGAATGCTTGTTTAAATAATGTTGAAGCATACTAATAAAAATATTGAATATAATGCATATAAATATAATACAATATATTAAATGAGTATTAATATAAAAGTTGAAATTAAATGAAAAAAAGAAAGTCAAAAAAGATTTTTGCAGTCTTGAACGAGAACATTTCCATATTATCAAAATGGAACTAATAATTTCAACTTTCTTCCATCAAAAATTTCATCACAAGTGACATGTTCCTGCAAAACATTTTGATTTTTGTCAAAACTACATTTTCCAATGGAAAACTGTTCCTTCCAAAATTTTTAGTAGATGAACGAAATACATTAAAAATATACACAAAATGGCTCAGTTAACATTGCTGTAGGAACCTTAATTTTTGCATCACTTGACTTTTTTGCCATTTTAACTGTGTAGTCTAAATTAGTGTTAATATAGGGGACGGTAGGTTGCGGGGGATTCAGTTATTTTCTGAAACTTTAAATGGAAATTAAAGAATAAAAGTGAAAATGAAAACAGAGGGAAGGAGAAAAAAGAAAATGTGATCTAAAAAACCTATATAGAATAGAATCTAAATACATAGATAAATTGGTGAAGAGAGTTCTGGAAGGCTGGCATCCCTAAAAGGGCAGAATTAAGTTTGTTGTATGTGGTGTATGCTAGATATGGCAGTTGTAAAGAATGTGCCTGTGGGTGCAAGAGTAGAGGATTTGTCCCATTAGGTGGCTTACATTTTCATGCTTTTGTGGTTTTGATGGGTTGAATATTCTGTAAATATGCACATGCTTATGGTTTAATATTATTGATCATTTTTGTGATCCAGGTAGGCATTCTGTTTCTGCTAGTTCTCAGTTAGCACATGTGCAACATGTTCTTCTCAAAATACTCTATTGTATTACAATATCATCCCAAGTGTGTGTGTGGGGGGGGGAGAATCATAAAAGGGATAAAATTCACAAAAGATAAAAGATGAAAGGAGACTCGTGTCAATTTTTTATCATCTCACAAGTACTTCTCACATATTCACAAAGAAAAATGGATTTTGTTTAATCTCATGTGAGACAAAAGTATACAAATGTCCAACATAGCTCCATAATATAGAACTAAATATTGCTTTCTCAGAGTACTAAATTCATACCAGCTTCACCAAATACCTTAATCTGACTAAATTTACCCTCCCCATACCTCATCATTCTCTATATTATTTTTTCTTTAAATAACTATCACTAACATTGCTGGCTGTGAACACTACTAAAAATATGAAATTCAATTAAATAACTGTATATTGCTGAGAGTATTACAAGGGACTGCTATTCCTATAGGAATGTATTTTCAGTGCAATTTGATGTGGCTCCTTATTTAGAAGATGAGCAATTTAGCCGTGGAAGCAAAACATTCCTGGCTGATTGGAAATATCTACATCTATTTTATTGTGTTATGTTATCTGTATCACAGCAGCTGTGTCACATCAGCTTACAGTGAAATGGTGTCTCATCAGAAGGCAACCTAACACCAAAGGGCACCTATGTGCCAGTTCACAACTGTGTTTAATTTCAGGTTTCATAACTAAAGGTTTTCAAGATCAGTTTCCTTAAACTGCTATTGGCAAGGTGCACACTGGGGCATTTCATCCACAGAGTGAAGAAAATGGCCTTTTCAGAAGTGGGGAGTCTTTAGACTGCAGAAATTTGGTTGGTCTAAATGTCACACTTAGATGACACAGACTTACCAAGGCCCTCCTGCCCAGTCCCAGCCTCGTTCCAAACTAGGATAGGGAGGAGGCCGATTGTTTACCCTTTGGAAACACTGGAGGGGAGTGAAAGGTAGCAGACCAACTTCCCCCCTTTCTTGCCCCCCTCCAGAAGACTCCTAAAGGAGGGTGTGAGGAGTCCAGGGACAGTTGACGCAGAGAGCTTGTGAAATTCATTGAGTTTGTTATGAAGCACGCAAGGTTCTGCCAGGTTCTTGCTGTTTTTGGTATCACGTCATGAGTAAATTCAAGACTCACCACAATCTAGGGGGATCCTAATGAAACCAGCAGATTTTGCTCATCACTACAGCGTGGACACCAAAGCAGCAGCATCAGATATTTCAGAATTGGGATGGGGAGCAGGAAACTTGGGTCCCAGCCAGGACCACCACCCCTCAGCACATCCCATGCCCAGAACTGTGTCCCATCCCTAGGGCCCATGCAGCACACCCACCCCTGAGCCAGGTGGGCTGGACAAGAGAAATATTTCATAGAGGAACCAACCCCTCTGCCTAAAGAATCTCTCAAACTGGTTGTAAATTGTTATTTAAACTTTTTTTAGAATATTGGTTTTAGAATAAAGGAAAATTTTCAAAGTTTCTGTTTCCTTGCAAATTGTTGATTAAAAATCAAACTCAAAAGCTGAAATAAAAATTTGTGAAAAATTTCAACATTTTGTTGAAAACCTGAAAACTTTTCAATATTCAGCCCAAACCTGAACATTTTTTGCCAAAAAATGAAATGCTTTAGGATTTGTAACACACACCACACAACACAACACACCTCACTAGCTCTCTAGAGAATATTCTTTAGGAGGTACTTGTAGACACCAGTGAATTAGAGATCACTGAAATTTTCATGGGGAAAAAAATTTCAACAAAAAACAGTTTTTGTTTAAATTTTCTGTGGATATTTAATGAATATGTTGAAAACCTAATAAAGTGAATAATGAACAGGTACTGATATATATGTAAAGATTTATATAGCTATTTCATCATGCTCATGTTGAACCAAACAGACATTTAGAGAACAGATGACTCAAGTGACTTCTGCTGTATAACTAACTAAATAAGAATATCAAAGGAAGTGCAGATACTTCATAAGGACTAGAAAACTTCAAAATGACTACAAAGAAGACCACTGCAAAATAAGAAGGCACACACCTCATGCAAAGTTAGCCATGGAGATTATACCATTGGCCTAGTAGATCCACACTGAAGCTTTACAAAGATTACAGAGTTCTGACCATCCAGAAGACCTCAGAAAAGGATGCACAGAGCAAGTTTCACTGGCAGCTTAAACTGCAGAAGTTTCTAAAGTAAAACTAGGCTATCCCAGGAACTTTGACTATTACAGAACCTGGGCTCTGGGACTGTAGTGAAGCACACACTGGGCCCCTCTGATTTCAGCCTCTGTTGCCCACGCCAAACAGTCAGGAACATCTCAGCTTGATGCAACACCAGTGTTCTTTGTTTATGGTTATTTTCCCACCTATGTACAGGTTTTGCATCTAACAGGCCTAGCCAGCAACAAACCAGAAGGCTCCCTCTGTGCCTGGCCTTTCTCTTCCCTTCCTCCCAGCCTTTATAGCTTTGGCTAATGAGGCTGGCAGGTGCAGCCTGTTACCAGGCAGACACAGAACTATCTAAGCAGCCCTGATCCATTCCCCTTGATTGGGGCTGAAGTAGCAGGAGCTAATTAAGTGCTTCTCCCTTAGCACCCTGTCACAGGGAGCAAAACCCATAGTAACACTGTCCAGTTACAAAAATCACAAAAGAGATGTCTTGCTTTCTTAGGGTTACCATTCGTCCGGATTTACCCGGACATGTCCTCCTTTTTGTGCTAAAAATAGCGTCCGGGGGGGAATTTGTAAATCACTCAAAATGTCCAGGATTTCCCCCCTCCCCGGCAGAGCAGAGCGAGCGGCTGGGAGGGCTGCAGGAAAGTCACGGGCTGGACTCCGGAGCAGCTTCCTCCTCCCTGCATTCTGAGCCGGCAGCTCCTCCTCCCTTGCAGCCCAGCGCCACGGTCTGGCAGCACTGTGCAGGGCCAGGGACCGGGTTTTGTGTTGCGCTGGGGAGCGCAGCCACGTGTTCGGCTCGCACAGAGCCCAACACCCTGTTCTGAGCAGCAGGGTAAGGAGGCCAGGGGGCAGGAGAAGGGGCAGGGAGGTTCTAGAGGGGGCAGTCAAGAAACGGGGGGGGCTTTTGGGGGGGAGGAGCGGGGGGAGTTGGGGGGCTGGGAATTGTGGGCGGGAGCTGTCAGGGGGCAGGAGTGGGGAGAGGGATCGGAGCAGTCAGGGGACAGGGAGCAGAGGGGTTTAGATGGGTTGGGAGTTCTGGGGGGGGCTGTCAGGGGGAGTGGTTGGATGGGGCGTGGGAGTCCCAGGGGTCTGTCTGGGGGTGGGGGTGTGGATAAGGGTTGGGGCAGTCAGGGGACAAGAGGCAGGGAGGCTTAGATAGGGGGTGGAGTCCTGGGGGGCAGTTAGGGGCAGGGGTCCCAGGAGGGGGCAGTCAGGGGACAAGGAACGGGGGGAGGGTTGGGGGTTCTGGGGGGGGGGCGGGAAGTGGGAGGGGCAGGGGCGGGGCTAGGGCGGGGCTCCTCCCGTCCTCTTTTTTGCTTGCTGAAATATGGTAACCCTAGCTTTCTGATTCAGCTATGAGAAGGTGACATATGACTTGCAACTCACATTGCAATTGGCCTAGCTCAGCTCTTCATGAGAAGTTTATTTAAAGGTCTGATTGATCCACATCAGCTTTTCAAATGTGAACCAGCAAGAAGCCTGGTGTCTTCAGCAGTAAGGTTTTCACAATCCAAACTACCTGAACAGGATGAGAGATTGAAAACTATT